>NC_135983.1:19015575-19315575 GCF_053455715.1 Rhinoraja longicauda
TCCCTATTTCACCTGCCCACTTCTCCTTACAGAAGTACAATAGTTATTAACTTAATTATGTCCAGAGTCCCTTTAGTATTTTAAGGGATAATTTTAATTATGCTTTGGGGAGGGATGAAAGCAGCCTACCATTCCTGTGTCACTGACTGACTTTTTAAAAGAGTAAAGTTGGAACGTTGATGAGAGTTAAAGTATTTTTGAAAGCTATACTGTTTTTAAGTTCTTTATTTTGAATACTGCTTCTGTTTGTACAGAGTTGCCCTTGAAAGCTGTAATTAATATTTAGGGAAGCTTTATTAATTAAAAAGGAACTAGATCTTTACTGAAATGGTAGATTTTTCACCTTCTTTTAAAATTGTGTAAAATGTTTCTACGTGCTATGTTGTATACAGTGGATCAATATTTTACAGTCTGCTATTTAATGTTATTTAAATGTTTTAAAATCATAGTTAAAAAAAACAAACGTCTCTTCCTATCACAGATGTCTATGTTTCAAAGTAGATCTGTCTTTTTTGTAGTTGTAAACATGTTGCTTCAGCACCCAACTGGTCTTGGAAAGTTATGTGGAGTTCTTTTGTGGCTTGTTTAATGTGTAAATTTGGTGCTTTGAAGAGAAGAATATTTCAGTGTTTCAAATCTATACGATATTATGCAGAGTTTAAACGTACTGTATAGGAAAATGCATTAAGCGCTTTTTAATTCCTGATTTTTTTTTACGTTGAAGGAAATATGTGAAGAATCTAGAATTCTAATACATTATTTTAAATTTATTTCATTTTAAAAGAATCTGATTATACAGTTAAAAAGCCAGCCATCAGAATACCTCAGATACATTTTGGTACCATTCTGAACTCATTTCAACCTTGTTTCACTTTATTTTAATTTTTAATTTTTTTACTTTGGGTTTTTTCTATTCCATTTGCTTTTCTGTGTGTGTCTGTTGCTATAGAAACAGATTTGCCATAAAATGGTCATCCGCAGACAACAGTATCATTATTGCCTTAGTTGCAAATGTTTGAACGTTCTGTACAACGGTTCACTATTTAGCTGTGAAGTACCTTACTCGGCCTTTGCTAGTCTCATTGGGGCTTAGACTTCCATTGTTTGAAATTAAAAGTTTCTGAAACTTTATTGAAATAAAAATTTCAAACTGAAGCAATGAAACCTGGATTGTCTGTTTTGTTTCAAGAAAAATGTAGATTCCACGTAATAAATTAATCAAAACCTTTTGAACTAACAAGGGATTTTTACACTGGAAATAAAAGCAGGTTCTCCCTTCTTATTACACATCAGATGACAATTCACTTTGCAGAATAATGACCAAGAGGCTTCTTACACACTTTGATAATAGATTTTAAATGTTACATGCTTCCTCGTTCCACAACATGGCTTGCTATTGACATGCTTCTGATACTGGTATTGTTTTAACTTTTTCTATTTAAAAGTTCTCATGCTTTTTATAATGAGTTCTGGATTGAGAATTGAGACTCATGATATTTTGACTCCAGTATAAGTACCAACCACTTTCTGTGGCATACACATCTAAACTCATCTCATAGCACAAATTATTTATTAGACTTGATTAGTAAGGGTGTCAAGGGTTATGGGGAGAAGGCAAGAAAATTAGGTTAGGAGGGAGAGATATATCAGCCATGATTGAATGGCAGAGTAGACTTGATGGGCCGAATGGCCTAATTCTGCTCCTTTCACTTATGACATGACTTTCAGAATTCCTTCAAACTACTTCTACAACATCAGCATTCTTCAACAATACATGTTCAACATTAAGGAAACTAATTTCCAGGTAATGGAATTACACTTATACATTGAAGAAATCTTAATTTTGCATTTTTCCATCAAAATATTCACTTCTTTATCATCTACTGTTCTTATGCCTATGGACATGGTAATGTTTTGATATTTTCTGAATCCTTACTTTACTGAAGCATCATCACAACTCCACCATTCGGCTCCTGCCCTATCCCAAACCAGCATGGTGGCACAGTCTTTTATCACCAATAAAACCAAGTCTTTCTCCTACAGACAAAAATGTTCAAAGGTTAAATCAGCGCTGTAAGTTTAGTTGAGTTTAGTTTAGAGATAAAGCATGGAAACAGACCCTTCGGCACACCAAGTATACACCGACCCACGATTACCCGTTCACTGGTTCAATACTACAAACTAAACACAACCTACAGAAGCCAAATAACTTACAAACCTACATGGCTAGGAATGTGGGTGGAAACCAGAACACCAAGAGAAAACCCACGCGGTCACAGGGAGAACATACAAACTCCGTACTGACAGTACCCATAGTCAGGATTGAACCTGGGTCTCTGGTACTGCAAGGCAGCATCTCTACCACTGCGCCATAGTGCCGAAAACATAAGATATGGCCTAGAAATAGTGCTTCACCCCTCATTGGTACAATGTCATTGGTGTATTTGTTTTCTCATAACAATATCATGAAATTATCCCAAGATTTGAACTACATTTTGTGGTTCACACCCTGAATTATATGCTAAAGCGGAACCTGAGGCCAGAGTTGTTTTTGGGTATAAAACCACCAACCCAACCACACCCATTCTCAGCACCAGTAGGCCTTGCCAGACTGAATGCAAATGTTCGGCAAAGCGGTCGGATATACTTCTTGACATATTGTGGAAATTGTAGGTTACATTCAAAAACTGTGAATTTCCAAAGTAACAACACGAATTCTGCATGAAGTGCCCAGCTTACTCCCTGATGGGTGCAATTCCACCCATAAATGCTTCCAGCCATAATCTAATTCAAGTTAATTTTCTTTCATTTCCAATACCGGAGCTTAAATATTTGCTAATCATCGAGTAAACTTTGTAACTTCAATAGGACAGATACATGTGTAACAGTAACTGAGTTGGGATTTCATACCTTGTACTCATGATTAAATATAGTCATGCAGTGAGAGAACTTGATCAGTTTTCTTTATGCTCAAGATAACTGATGGAAAATGAGGCAGGTTTTCAATGAGGGTATGTTTACAATCCAGACTCCAATGTTAACAGTCTACCCCATTGTTTCTCATGGAATAAGGTTACTGTGCCTAACATTAATATATTATTTTCTCTCTAACCATGAGTAGAGTCACGAGGTTTCCAGTAATACCTTGCCACACCTTTCCTGCCACTTCCTACCCTGATTTTTATGTGAGCCTTTAAATGAGAAAGCATAGGGGATGAATAAGCATTCCAGAAACTACACTTTGCTAACCAAATACATGCAGTGTAGTGTTCGGATATCATTTAAATGTCCTACATTGGGAACACACCAAAAATAACAAGTCAGCAATTACTAAAAGAAAAACAAAGTCATTCCAAAATTGTGTTTCTATGTTCAACCAGTAATTTAAAAATATGTAAGCCTCCCTCATTAGCAGCATTTAACATTTGTTCATTCCAAGATTTACAAGAGTTGGCTTTAATGCATTTCATGTATCTGAAAACACTGCCATCTCAAATAACAAACTGGTAAACTGGGCACACACACGGTAACACACCTGATGTTGGGAAGCACGTACCATCTGATATACTTTCCGCAATGCCAATGAAAAACAGTTCATCATTCAAAAAATAGAATACTGGAGTAACTCAATGGAACATTAATGACTTGGATGAAGGGATTAAAAGTACCATTGGCAAATTTGCAGATGATACAAAGCTGGGTGGTAGTGTGAGTTGTGAGGAAGATGCTCTGAGATTGCAGGGTGACTTGGACAGGTTGTGTGAGTGGGCGGATGCATGGCAGATGCAGTTTAATGTGGATAAGTGTGAGGTTATCCACTTTGGTGGTAAGAATAAGAAGGCAGATTATTATCTGAATGGTGTCAAGTTAGGAAAAAGAGAAGTACAACGAGATTTGGGTATCCTAGTGCATCAGTCACTGAAAGGAAACATGCAGGTATAGCAGGCAGTGAAGAAAGCCAATGGAATGTTGGCCTTCATAACAAGACGAGTTGAGTATAGGAGCAAAGAGGTCCTTCTGCAGTTGTATAGGGCCCTAGTGAGACCTCACCTGGAGTACTGTGTGCAGTTTTGGTCTCCAGATTTGAGGAAGGATATTCTTGCTATTGAGGGCGTGCAGCGTAGGTTTACTAGGTTAATTCCCGGAATGGCGGGACTGTCATATGTTGCAAGACTGGAGCAGCTAGGCTTGTATACATTGGAATTTGGAAGGATGAGAGGGGATCTTATTGAAACATACAAGATCATTAAGGGGTTGGACACGTTAGAGGCAGGAAACATGTTACCAATGTTGGGGGAGTCCAGAACCAGGGGCCACAGTTTAAGAATAAGGGGTAGGCCATTTAGAACGGAGATGAGGAAAATCTTTTTCTGTCAGAGTGTAGTAAATCTGTGGAATTCACAGAGGCCAATTCTCTGAATGCATTCAAGAGAGAGCTAGATAGAGGATAGCGGAGTCAGGGGGAATGGGGAGAAGGCAGGAACAGGGTACTGATTGAGAATGATCAGCCATGATCACATTGAATGGTGGTGCTGGCTCGAAGGGCCAAATAGCCTACTCCTGCACATATTGTCTATTGTCTATTGAACAGGCAGCAACTCTTGGTAGAATGGGTGATATTTTGGGTCGAAATCCTTCTTCAGACTAAGAGTCAGAGAAGAGGAATACACAGATATATGGAAGAGCAAGGTATGAAAATGAGACATCAAAGGGGACCCAAAACGTCACCCATTCCTTACATCCAGAGATGCTGCCTGTTCTGCTGAGTTCTCCAGCATTTTGTGTCTATCTTCAGTGCAACCCAGCATCAGCAGTTCCTTCCTACACAATTTATCTGGTCATCTTGTTGTGGAGATGAAGTGCTGGAAGATAGTGAGCTTTGGAGGGGTGTAGCAGTGGTAGCGGTACAACTGCATGGTTGCATCCTTTCAAGATCCACAGGTCGGTGCAGAATGATAGGGTATTGAAGCAGAGTTGAAACTTGCATATGGATGTTTCCGTAAATAAGGGTACCACCTGTGACATGGGTGGCCAAATTTGAAAGTTATTAAATCATAATGAAATACCACAGCATTAAAAATGGGCCTACCTATGATCTTTTTGAGCTAATTTGTTTTTTCAAAATCGACCAAAATGCGACCAAAATTTAATACTTTCAAAATTGAAAAAAACAAGATAAAAAATGATTTATAAGACATCTAAGACATATGGGAGACTGTCTCTTATACTGATTTCTAAGCTCACTTACAAAATATTGGCACGTAACTCACCACGAGGCCTGTAGTTCAGGTCAGGGTCATTACAATCACGTTGTGGAATCAGCAGGGACTACAGAATGAGACATCGATAAAATAGGTGAGCAAACTAGATTTTTATTTCATGATTTTAAGTTCTATTCATTATTAAGTATTTCAATGGAAAGCGTAACCACAAAGTATAAACAATAAAAAAAGAAACAATAAATATAAAAACGGTTAGTTTGCTTTTAATTCACACATTTCACACGTGAACAAATGGACACTGCTACTCAAGTTCTGCTGCAAAAACTTGGTGCATCACAAAACCATCTTATTGGATAGCACTGTGAGAATCATGTTCTTTGATTTCTCCAGTTCATTCAACACCATCCAGCCGGGGCTTCTGGGGGGCAAGCTGGAGCGCACAGGAGTGGATCTCCACCTCACATCCTGGATTCTGGACTACCTCACCAACCGACCACAGTACGTGAGGACAAAGGACCTGGTCTGGGATAGGGTCGTCTGCAGCACTGGGGTTCCGCAGGGAACAGTGCTAGCTCCATTCTTGTTCACCCTGTACACTGTGGACTTCAGGCACAGCTCTGCAGACTCCCATCTACAGAAGTTCTCAGACGACTCTGCCATCGTCGGCCTCATCACGGGCGACGAGGACAGGGTGTACAGAGAACTGATCAAGGAGTTTATGGACTGGTGCCAGCGGAACTGCCTCCGGATCAACGCGGGGAAAACCATGGAGATGGTGGTAGATTTCTGCAGGCGCAGCGAGGTCCCCCCGACACCAGTGAACATCCAGGGAATGGACATCGAGGGGGTGGATTCTTATAAGTACCTGGGTGTCTACCTCAACATTAAACTGAACTGGACTGAAAACACCGATGCACTATACAGAAAGGACCAGAGCAGACTTTATCTGCTAAGGAGACTCGGGTCCTTTGGAGTGCAGGGGGCACTGCTAAGGTCCTTCTACAACACGGTGGTTGCATCGGCTATTTTCTATGGAGTGGTCTGCTGGAGCAGCAGCATCTCAGCGGCGGAAGGGAAGAGACTCGACAAGCTGGTCAGGAAGGCCAGCTCTGTCCTGGGTTGCCCCTCGACTCAGTGCAGGTGGTGGGAGAGAGGAGGATGATGGCAAAGCTAACATTGCTGCTGGACAACGACTCCCACCCCATGCAGGACACTGTCACTTCACTGAGTAGCTCCTTCAGTGACAGACTCCTTCACCCCAAGTGCGTGAAGGAGAGATATAGGAGGTCCTTCCTTCCCACTACTGTGAGACTGCACAACCAGCACTGCTCTCAGCAGACAAGTCAACAATAACAGCTAAGAACACAGAAAACTGATGACAATTTATGTATCATTTATTTATAATGAATGATCTCTTGCTCTCTTGCTATCCACTTTGCTGCTGTAACACTGTAAATTTCCCCAGTGTGGGACAAATAAAGGAATATATTATTATTATATTATAAATGATAAAAATCATAAGCATAATCGGAATTTGGCTTATATAAGATATTTAACTGCAAAAGTTATGTAATCTATCTGGTATAAATTAGCCGAAGGATTTGATGAAATCTTGCTTGAAAAATGTCACCAAAAAAGGCAAAAAAAACCAGATTCATTTATTTTTGCTTCATCTCATTATTTTGGCTATACACCATGATCAATACTACTTTAAATACAGGACATGAAACAATGGGAATATTACCTTCAGTTTCACCACTGAGTGCTGTATTTACAGAAATACCCATATGCAAATAGAGTCAAATATCAGCTAGGTTGGCATTTTCTAGAATAATAGAAAGTTGCAGCACTGAAATAAGCCCTGGGCCCATCAGGTGTGTGTCACCAAGTACCCATTCATAGTAATCCAGCATTAATTGCATTACTTTAAATTCTCCACTTTGTACTATAACTGACATATACATGCAATGTACCACATACCTGCAGCAGAAACCTGACCCCTAAGGCCACGTCCCTTTCAGCAGAGTCCAGCATGGGACCATTCTCTGCAAATCACGCTCCAACCTTACAAATATTTTGTCGGCTATTTAATCAAATTCTTCAGGCATACGGACGTACAGAAACTTCAAACATCAGTTAGTACCACTGACATGGACAAATGTTTAAAAATATCCTGAAAAATGTATTTAAAAATAAGAACTGTTTCAACTAAAAGAAAACAATTAAGTTAAAAACAGGAGAAAAAAACTTAAAACTGTTAAATATATTTATAATCATGTTTTTTTATAAATTAATTAAAAATATATACATTACCTGAAATTTATCCCACTGCTGGAGGAACCATTACTTTGCTGGAGGTGAATGGGGTCATTGAATAGTTGGAGCAGGTTCAGAGGTCAGATCTTCCAGTGTAATTGCTGAGTAACCACAGGATGATGTTGGTGTAAGAGACGTCTCACTTCAGTGCAGTCAGAATGACAGCGACAGGGAACCTAGCGATGTTCAGGACTAGCGCCTTTGTATTGTTGACCTTCAAAAGTGATTTGGAATGTCATTCTGAACCACACAGTGATAGAATTGTGCATCTCCAGTCTAAACAGGTGTTGGGAATAGATGTGAAGTGGTTGAAACAAACTGGAACTTGGCAAAAATCAATATCTGAGAAAATGTTGCCAAAATAAAAATCACTGAAAAAGCATACAGTAACAAGTGTCTGGCTGGATTCGTTCAATGAAACAGATCCGCAGAAAAGCCCAACGCAACTTCACTAAAGCATAAAATCACATTGTGTTCTCAATACACTAACTGCTCCTGCCACAAATCCCACAATCGAGTTGGTTAAGCATTAAAATAGAGTTAAATTGTTCACAAGTGTGAAAAGAAAACAAATTGTCCTAACGGAATTATTAACAATTCTTTCACAGTTAGTTCCTATTTTCTTGCAATGTCACAGAAGTGAACTTCATGAAGACAAAGAATAAGACAGAAAGCTATCAAAGAGCAAACAAACAAAAATAAACCAAGATGTCCACAGAGACTTTTAATGAGTTAAATGCTTTTTGTGTTAGTGTCTCATTTCAAAGCAAAGCAAAATTTAACACACGTTCAGAAAAGGTGTAATAAAAGTGGGGTTCCATTAGATAAATATTCATTCACTAATTTCTATGTATCTGGCAGATGATTGAATCCATATTTTAGTTAAACAAATGCAACTAAAATGCAATTGAAGAGCAGATTCAATGTTTTGAAAGCAATACAGAGTATAACTTAATTTTGTAAAGATAGCAATGTGGTATACTAAACAGTCATAATTTATTACAAAAATTTATAATCCTTAACATAACTAAACTCTTCAAGGCAGGGCTTTTTCAATGGTACAGCGTTTTGAACCTCTAAAAAGTTCCAAAAAATTACAGATTTTAAATTTTGATCGAATTTGATACATTTTTAGTTATTAATTTATTTACTTCGAAGTTGATTGGTCAACAAATCAAAAGAGAAGTGGCAGGAATGTTGATGGAAACAAATTGTTGATAATGTAGCTTAATTTTTAATTATTTTGTGTGCCAGAACTTTTTTGTCTACAAAAACAAAAGCACTGTTGCTAGGAATTAAACCACACAAACTATTTAGATTAACAGCTTTTTTTAGAGAAATAAATCTCTCCAATGAATCTTAGTGCAATGATACACAATGAAATGTTGTATCAGAAAGTTCTGGATTGTTCAGTCAGCAGGCAAGTAAAAGCAGGCCAAGTGTTTTTATTTGTTATATGTGCCACAAACAGTACAATGTAGTTCTTACTTTTTGTAGCTTAACAGGTACATTAATGCAATATTACAACAAATAATTATATAGCAACAATACAATAAATTATATGTAGGTAACCACATATTGGTTTGCTTCATTCATCCCACCCAGAAAGCACGATTAAAGTCATTCCAGGCTCCTTGATGCATAGCAAATCTCCCCAAGCAGCAGCCCAGCCATTAACCAGCAAAGTGGCACAGTGGGCAGAGCTGGTCTCATAGTGCCAGAGATCCGGGTTTGTGTGTAGGGAGTGGATGTGAAAGTGAGATAACAGAATAGTGTGAGCTGGTGATCGATATTGGCCTGGACTCAGTGGGCCAAAGAGCCAGTTTCAATGTTGTATCTCTAAAATAAACTCATGCTCTCCCCAGATTTCACACACTAACAACGGTCGCAATCCCCACACTTAAGGAAAATAAAAACGTTATTAAGTTTCCTGCTGTTAATCACTGCAGAACACCCGCTGTTAACACGAGTTGTATTCAAGTCAGGATGCATTTAGGTCATGAGTTGAGAAGTCTAGCAAAACTCACTCAACAATGGCTGCTTGGATGAGAGACCAGAGGAGACAAATAATCTCACACCTGAATCTCCTTACTGCACTACATCCAGGAAGAAAAGGCTTTTCTCAACTTACACTATCAAAATATTGATATTTTGGATTCACGATGTTAACCTTTTTGCTGTAAAGGGAAGTACGTTTCACCAGATTCTGCTAATGGCCAAACTTCTCCGTCCCCGGTATCGTCCCAGTAAACTGGCCAAGTAAAGCTTGAGCATGTTTTCCTTACTTTTCCACTTAATGCCCTTGTTAACAAAGCCAAATATCCCATACTCAACATTTCTTGCCAAACCCCACGCCCCAACCCTGGCATCACCCCTCAAGACTGAAGCGTGCAGATAATGCTGACTCTTTGTGTTGCTCCCCTCAAATGCATCACTTCCAATTACCGACTAAACCTTATCTGACATATGCCTGCCCATTCACCAGACCCTCCCTATCCTTCTAAAGTCCACTACTACTTTGCTCAATATTTTCTCTGCTGCGAGGTTTTGCATCACTGATAAATTATGAAAATGCTCTCCCTGTATGTTTCTCTCGATCATTTCTGTGTAGCACGTACAACAATGGTCCCTGACTCTACTGCACACTTCCTTCCAATCACCAGTAGTCACTGCCTTTAAATCCTTTGCCAATTTCATACTCACGTTATCAGCATGTCATTAATGTCACACCCTTCTGTATGGTCAATTATCATGCAATAAGTTTATCCAAAGAATAAAGCCAGGGACTCTTAACATAGACATTCTCACTGCTTTATGGAGTAACACCTTCAGAAAGTGACCCAATATCGGCCAATATCACTCAGAGCACCAGATAACCGATTTAATTTTCATTCGGAATATAGGTTTAGATTTATTATAGGTACATTGAAATACTTTTTTATGCAATGCTATCCAATCAAATCAGATGATACTGTACAAAATACAATCAAACCGAACTCAAGTACAATGGGTAGAGTGAAGGGAAAAATACTGAGCACAGAATACAGTTCACAGCATTTTAGCACCCAGTTCCATTGACAAAGTCCAATGTCCGCAGTGAGGTAGAGGAGGATTGGCCTGTTCCCTAACTTATGGAAGGATGGATCAGATGCCTACACAAAATGCTGGAGTAACTCAGCAGGTCAGGCAGCAAGCATCTAGGAGAGAGGGAATGGGTGACTTTTCGGGTCAAGAAGGGTCTCGACCCGAAACATCACCCATTCCCTCTCTCCTAGATGCTGCCTGACCTGTTGAGTTACTCCAGCATTTTGTGATACCTTCTATTTGTATCAGCATCTGCAGTTATTTTCCTACACTAGATGCCTACACAAGGTCTTTAAATATCTTTTATTGTTTAATCTTGTTAACATTGCACAATTTAACCCGACAGATTAAAAATAAAAGTGTGGCCATTAGTTTATGATTGGGCTGCAAGGGTACAAATCAAAGGCTCAATTCATATATTGAGTATAAAAATCTTGAGCAAAGTTGCATAATTCCTTCCCTGAAAGGCATTGGTAAACATGCATAGACAATAGACAATAGACAATAGGTGCAGGAGTAGGCCATTCAGCCCTTCGAGCCAGCACCGCCATTCAATGCGATCATGGCTGATCACTCTCAATCAGTACCCCGTTCCTGCCTTCTCCCCATACCCCCTTACTCCGCTATCCTTAAGAGCTCTATCCAGCTCTCTCTTGAAAGCATCCAACGAACTGGCCTCCACTGCCTTCTGAGGCAGAGAATTCCACACCTTCACCACCCTCTGACTGAAAAAGTTCTTCCTCATCTCCGTTCTAAATGGCCTACCCCTTATTCTCAAACTGTGGCCCCTTGTTCTGGACTCCCCCAACATTGGGAACATGTTATCTGCCTCTAATGTGTCCAATCCCCTAATTATCTTATATGTTTCAATAAGATCCCCCCTCATCCTTCTAAATTCCAGTGTATACAAGCCCAATCGCTCCAGCCTTTCAACATAGACTTCATGATGAAACCACATGGTTAAACTTCTCATCACAGCCCAGATTGCTTGAATTCAGTTTCACAATTTAACACATCAGGAAATGAACAAGAGAAGTTGTGTGATAATTCAGTCCCACATTTCCCAGACAACCCACATGTTGTTACCTAATATTTCCCAGCAAAAAAAACTGTAGCCATACTTCTTCAAAATAATTTGTCGAAAACAAAATTCTATTCAAATAAATACTGAGAAGGAACTTACAGGAAATCCAAGGATCAATATCAGATGGAAAGTTTGGAAAATCTGTTTGTTCCAAGTTTATTACATGGACATCATCCATTTGGAGTTGTTAGGCCTGGACCTCAGTATGGGTGCTGTCTGTACGGAGTTTGTACCTTCTCCCCGTGACCGCGTGGGTTTTCTCTGAGATCTTTGGTTTCCTCCCACACTCCAAAGACACACAGGTTTGTAAGTTAATTGGCTTGGTATAAGTGTAAATTGTCCCTAGTGTGTGAAGGATAATGCTAGTATGCGGGAATCGCTGGTGGGACTCGGTGCAGACTCGGGCCGAAGGGCCTATTTCCGCACTATTTCTAAACCAAACTAAACTCTGGAGACTAAACAGAAACCCAAGGATTGCTCTTCATTTCGATACAGGGAGTGCTGGACTAGGTCCAGTTAAACCAAGGCCTCCCTACCCTTTTCAACAGTAACTCCAGCTCCAGTTCCACGTGTTACCCACAAGTAAACTTGCATTTCCACAGCGTCTGTGATCCCAGAGCTTCTCCAAGAGATTTTCAAGGGTTGAAGTACCTTTGAAATGCTGTAATAATCTGAAGCATGGCAGCCAAATTACCCATAGCAAGATGTTGCAAGCAACATTGTGACAATGTCCATATTAATCTGTTGTTTGTAGTATTGGTTAAAATAAAAGAATATCTGCCAACACTCTGCCCAGCCTTGACGTTGTGCTCTGGGATATTTTACCTCCAACCCAGGGGGCAGGCAGGCTCTGGTTTAGTATTCCAGATAACTTCAGCCTTGTTATTGTGCTCAAGTTCCTGGCATGGGCCTTGAACCCACCACATTCTGACTTGGAGGCAAAAGTGTCACCCATTGAGCAAGAGCTTAGAGCTCTCAGGGTCGGGCAGAACATTACGTTATTGCTTCATGAAGAAGGCTTCTGGTTAAAGATCTTATTTATACACAATAATAGTTCCTGGCAGTAGTCCAGGAAAACACCTCATTCTGTGATGAAACCAGAAATGGACGGGATGCTATTGGGCAAAACATTTTGCCCATATTCAGATTGCAACAAACTCCAAGGCTCCTATATAAACCCCAGTGCTGCTAACTCTGCTGCTGCAAGACATTGGCAAACAACGCGGCCAGGACAATGGCTTCCCTCACCCTGGTGATCTTCCTCGCTGCCAGCCTGATCCAGTTGTCTGCTCCTGGTCCATCCAACTGTAAGAAGCTCCAGCCGAAAAAAATCGACCTGAAGAGTCAGGCGGTAAGAAAGCATAAATCAAACTGAAAAGGACAAAAATAATAGCTTGCATTTTTCAAATCTTTGTGCAAAACCATTTTTGACATTTTTTAAAGTGTTTTTTACTGTGGGAAGCTCGGTGAATTGTTTTGCTCCAGCAGGCTCCCACAAACAAAACGGTAATGACCTGGCATTCTGTTGACGGTGGGAATGGTTGAGGAGTGAACATTAGGCAGAACATTATGATAAAATGTTATATTAGGATTTGGCTAGAGATGTGGAAAAACCTTTTCACCCAGAGAGTTGTGAATCTGTGGAATTCTCTGCCACAGAAGGCAGTGGAGGCCAATTCACTGGATATTTTTAAGAGAGAATTAGATTTAGCGCTTAGGGCTAAAGGAATCAAGGGATATGGGGGAAAACCAGGAATGGGGTACTGATTTTAGATCTGAAGAAGGGTCTCAACCTGAAACCCATCCCTTCTCTCCAGGGATGCTGCCTGACCCGTTGAGTTACTCCAGCATTTTGTGTCTACCTTTGATTTAAACCAGCATCTATAGTTCTTTCCTACTGATTTTAGATGATCATCCATGACCATTGAATGGCAGTGCTGGCTCGAAGGGCCGAATGGCCTACTCCTGCACCTATTTTTCTATGTCTATGTTTCTAAATCATTGAAATGGTGCAATGAGATCTTTTATGGCATTCTTGGAGGGTGATGGCTTAACAATTGCATCTTAAGGTAGCTCAAGAGTGTTTTGTTTATTACGGAGACCTGAACCTTGTCCAAATAACACGGTACAACTGGCCCATTGAATACATGAGTACTTGACTTTGATTCAGAACATGCAAAGCTGCTGTCACTTCTCTCAGAGAGATACACCAGTTTGTCCTTGAAATCTCCACCATTGAAATCGGATTTTGCATTCAGGCGAGGATCTGACAATCAGGACGATGGAACCAAACTGCATTTTGCTGTTTTTCCATTCATTGGTTATAAAAGTGTTGGAGCTGATGTTGGGAAGGGCCATTAGAATGAGTTAAAAATTATGGAACTGAGTCTTTTCACTCTCCCAATTGGCCATGGGGAGGCTGGGCAGAAGGATGGATGTGTCAACCAACTAAGGTCATGAATGTTGAGGAGGGAACAAGATGTCAGGTGAGGAGACCTCCGAGAGTACACTCAGCCAGCAGTACGAACCCATTGGAAGAGTGTCTCCAGTTCTCAGCTAAACTTCAGCAAACAGTTACCATGGCTTGTGAGGTACTGCTCTTTTTACAAACCTGACTGATTTCTCCAGCCAATGAGGAGTTGGTGGACGGCAAATCAGGAATGTGGGTTCCATCGAGCTTGCCAGCAATATAGACCTGCCCTGCAGTGTGACAAATAAGTTGAGGTCTCCAGTGGCCAGGGCAATATTCACTCTTCATCCAAAGTCATTAACACTGACAATCAGCTATTTATCCCCTTCCTGCTTAAAGCAGCTTTCAGGGCATGGATGGTTGGTGAGTTTCTGATATTACAATAGTCAGAATCATAGAGTCACACATCATGGAAACAGGCCCTTCAGCCCAACTTATCCATGCCAATCAAGATGCCCCATCTAAGCTAATCCCATTTGCCAGTGTTTGGCCCATACCCGTCTAAACCTTTCCTATTCATGCACCTGTCCAAGGGTCTTTGAAATGTTGTTATAGTATCGGTCTTAACTACCTCCTATGGCAGATTGTTCCAAATACCCATTACCCTCTGAGTAAAGAAGTTTCCCCTCAGGTTCCCATTTAATCTTGCCCGTCTCAACTTAAATCCATGTCCTTTGGTTTTTGATTTCCCTATCTTGAGTTTAAAATTCTGTGCATTCACCCTATCCATTTCCCTCGTGATTTTATACACCACCGCAAGATCATCCCTCAGCCTCCTGTGCTCCAAGGGGAAAAGTCCTAGCCCTCCCAACCTCTCCCTAGAGCTCAGGCCTTCGAGTTCTGGCAACATTCTCATAAATCTTTCCTGCACTCGTTCCAGTTCAAGAGTGCTTGGCTCAAGTTTACTGACAGTATAATGTCTATACTTTATAAGTACCTCATTGTTTGTAAATTACTTTGAGACATCCTTACAAGCTTTGTTGTACCTTTGCAGATTATGTCACAGAAGCTGTGTCTATAGTAGCAACATTGAGAAACCTTTAGCACCCACCGTCCATTCACAATGATGCCTTGTACTCTTCATCTCCAACAGTTCTCTGGCAAGTGGTACTTACTGCGCTGGGCAACACAGTATGAGCCTTATCGAAAGGAGTTTGGCCACGTGGACAATGCATACTTTGTGAACTCACCTGTTGTGCGAATGAACAAAACATTGATGAAGGGCTACATGCGAATGTAAGTCCACTTTACTCAGTGTCTTCCATCTCGTCTCTCTTTGGTAACTGGCTAAGCACATTCAGCCTGTTACCCTGGCCATGCACACTGGCCCCACAGCTAGTGTGGCTGTCTGAGTTTTATCCCAACATCCAGTGGCATCTGTGTGGAGTTCGCACGTCCACCCTGCGACCTTGTGGAATTTCTCCTGATCTGGGGATTGGTATCTTAAGTTACTACTGCGGGGTAGTACAAGAATGTGGAGGAGTTGATGCAAAAAATTGTAGAGAATCGTTTTGGCACAGTGGTAGAGTTGCTGCCTTATAGCGCCGGAGACTCGGGTTCAATCCTGACTACGGGTGCTGTCTGTACAGGGTTTGTACGTTCTCCCCGTGACCATGTGGGTTTTCTCCGAGATCTTCGGTTTCCTCCCACTCTCCAAAGACGTACAAGATTGTAGATTAATTGACTTGGTACAAATATAAATTGTCCCACGTGTGTGTAGGATAGTGTTAATGTGGGAGATCGCTGGTTGGTGCGGACCTGGTGGGCCGAAGGGCCTGTTTCCGCGCTGTATCTCTAAACTAAACTAAAGAAGCAGCAACTGATGGGATTGCTCAAAACCTCTGGTAATAACTTCTTTGAAGTGTTCAAATTTTTGCTGCCCTTCGGATGAGGAGAAATTGATTTTCATGACCAGATAGTAAACCCAGTTAGGAAATCACCAAACTCTGCCCAGGGGGGTCACTTAAAGGACAGTGCAAGCCTTACCTTGGGAGGGAAAGTTTCTTTGGATGCTCAGGTCAAGTCTGGAATAACAAAGAACAATTCTTCCTCCGAGCCTTTTAGAAATGTAAACCACAATCCCAGCTAATCATGGGTAGATGTTAATAGTTTCCACTAGTGGAAGAGTCTTAATGGTAGTGGAGCAGCTGAGGGGTGAGGGGTGGGGGGCAAAATGTGGTTTCAAAATAAAGGGCCGGTTCTTTAAAACCAAAATTAAATATAAAAGTATTAAACATATTCCCAAAATTTAGGTCTATTCACTTTGGAAATACAAGTGCATAGATGCTGTTATATTGTCCTATAGCATGAGGAACCACAGATTAATTTCTACACACAAGGAGGCCATTCCTTCCATCAGACCTGATGCTGCTTCATATCATATCATATCATATATATACAGCCGGAAACAGGCCTTTTCGGCCCACCAAGTCCGTGCCGCCCAGCGATCCCCGTACATTAACACTATCCTACACCCACTAGGGACAATTTTTACATTTACCCAGCCAATTAACCTACATACCTGTACGTCTTTGGAGTGTGGGAGGAAACCGAAGATCTCGGAGAAAACCCACGCAGGTCACGGGGAGAACGTACAAACTCCTTACAGTGCAGCACCCGTAGTCAGGATCGAACCTGAGTCTCCGGCGCTGCATTCGCTGTAAAGCAGCAACTCTACCACTGCGCTACCGTGCCGCCCTGGTAGAGACTCACATGGTAGAGCAAATTCCCCACTCTTTCCCCACACTCCAGTGTTTATTGTTCCTTAAATATCTATGTGAACTTGTTTTGTGTTACTCAATTGGATCAATTACTCACAACTTGTAGCCATCCCTGTCTCAGCTGGCATTTATTTCCCATCCTGAATTGCCCTTGAGAAGGTGATGATGACATTCCATGGTTGCAGAGGGATTTTGAAAATCCTGTTTTAGTAAGATAGTCTTCACAACACTCTGGAAGCTGTTGTCTTACCCCATTCTAGGTCTCGGTTTGAATCCAGTTCCTTGTCAACATAGATGATTCATAATTACACCCTAAAGAGGTCTAGAGGGCCTTTGAGATGGGCTTAAACTTATTTACCAGAACTACATTCTACACTAGAATGCAAAGATAGTGCAGCAACTCAATGGAGCATCCACAGGAGAGGGAATAATCCAGCAACAAATAAATCCACCAAATGAACTGAGGCCCTGAGGAAGGAATAAAGCCAGTTACACGGGGAAGGGACTCACCAGTTCTTGCTTGGGCACCAATTCCTTTTTTATTTCACCCAGAGGAGACGAATGCATCTCGGAGATAGAGGCCTACCGCTTGTCAAATAATGGCATAGATTTCACCTGTGAAGGTAAGTACCAATATTAGGAGTTAAGCAAAAGTCTGATTGATTGTGCATCTTAGCTCAGCAAATCACAATTATGATTTCCAAAAGTCATCTGAACAGATATATAGATAGGAAGCGCGTAGAGCAATATGGGCCAAATACAGGCAAATGAAGCTGGGCCAGAATGCCAACTTGGTTGGCACAGACAAGTTGGGCCAAAAGCCCTGTTTCCATGCTCCACAGCTTGATCAGTCAATGGGTAGAAATATCATGTTGATAAAACTCAATAGTAACATTCAAACTTGGGAAAATCATTAGCCACTCAATTCTGCCATTCAAGAGGATGATGTCAGATCAATCTAACTTTTGTCTAGAAATTGGAATGCAAAGCACACTTTTGTTTAGGTACTAATCATGCAATGTTGAATAGGACAGGAGTGAAGTTGCTCTGTCTGTGATAAATTCATGGTCAATGCCAGACAGTCTTTTGGGTTTTAACCTTTCTCCGTTTGGACATCATAGTAATGTTACAACAAGCGTATTTACCAGGCTTTACACAGGGCATTTCAGCAAGTATCTCAATTCACCTGGGCCAGACAGGTAAGGACACCCTCACCAGTAGGACACAGGTGAACCAGATTTTTAAAAATGACAAAATAATAGTTCTTGTGATCATTGTTACAAAGTCCAGTTCTATTTTTTAATTCCAGGTTATTTACTGAATTTAATTTCCTCAGGTAAGATTTGAACTCTGGGCTGGATTGTCAGTCCAGGCCTCCGGCCTATTGATCCCAGAATCTAAGCGCAGTGTCACCAGTTTATTGTTTTTCAATAACCTGCTACAAGTAATTCCCAATCCTGTTGTGCAGTAATACATCAGCAATGGGCCCCACATCCAATCCCCCCCTCCTGAACATTGCTTTCTACTTGGAAAATCGTCCAATGGATGAAGTATTTTTTTCTTTGTTCACTTGTAGCCAAACCATTTATGGTGTTCAGAATTCTCAACACCAAGATTCGAACTTCCTTGCTTTTCCACATGCAAGAGAAGAGAGAAGGCAGAATCTTCCACACAATCTCCCTCTACGGTGAGTGCACGATGCCTTATGCAGGTAAACGCTCAATGAAGAATAGTTTCTAAGCCATGGTATCTTTAGTTTAGTTTAGTTTAGTTTATCATTGTCACATGTACCAAGGAATAGCAACGTTTTTTGTTGCATGCTACCCTGTCAAAGAGAAGACTATAAATGATTGCAATCAAGCCGTCCACTGTGTACAGATAAAGGGTACAACCTTTAGTGCAATATAAAATCCGATAAAGTCAGATTAAAGATAGTTCAAAGGTCTCTAATGAGGTAGATGTGAGGTCAGTACCATACTCTAGCTGGTGAGAAGATGGTTCAGATGCCCGATAACAGCTGGGAAGAAACTGTCCCCAAATTGGAAGTACTGGATGAGTTTTCAAATTGCTGTACCTCGTGGCTGATGGGAGAGGGGAAAAGAGGGTGTGACCGGGGTAAGACTGGTCCTCAAATATGCTGGTGGTCTTGCTGAGGCAGTATGGTTTAGAGGGAGTCAATAGAAGGGAGGTTGGTTTGCCTGATGTCTGGGCTAGGTCCGCAACTCTCTGCAGTGGGTCAGAGGATTTATGTTACTTCCTACCCTGTTGTCCCTCCACCTTCCCTCCAGTTGCCCCTCATATTTATTCTTACATTTCCCTGCTCTTTTAATCTTTCCTTCTATCCATCTTTACTTCTACCTACTCACCTCCACTCCCTCCCCCTTGCCACCTTCCCTAGTAGTCCCTATGTTACGTACCTACACACTTCCTCTTCCCTCTACATGCCTCTCTCTTGTACCAACTTGCCCCTTTCACCCATCCCTTTGCCCAAAGGCACCGCCTTCAGTTGTCTTGCAAACAATATTGCCTCATTGTCAGATGTGTCTTCTCGTATACAACATTTACCAAGGCAAATAGGAAATTACAATCCCCCTCAAGATTTATGACCAGGAAACAACTCATTTTATTTTTGTTCATCAACAGGTCGAAATCCTATTGCAATGGAGAATGAATTGAAGATCTTTGACGAGCAGGTGCAATGTGTGGGAATGAAGAGTGATAAAATTGTAGTCCCATCTCGACTGAAGGTTGGCTCCTTATTTTCATTCCAGACATAAATGCTCAGGATAGACACACAAAGCTGGAGCAACTCAGCGGGTCTGTCAGAGTCTTTGGAGAAAAGGAATAGGTGACGTTTCGGGACGGGATCTTTCCTCTGAAGAAGGGTCTCGACCTGAAACGTCACCTATTCTTTTTCCCCAGAGATGCTGCCTGACCCGCTGAGTTGCTCCAGCCTTTTGTGTCTACCTTTGGTTTAAACGAGCATCTGCAGTTCCTTCCTACACATAAATGCCGAGGATATGGTTTTCTTGTGACAAGCCATAACTCCCTGAAAATGACAATACAAGCAGATATACTGGTAAAGAAGGAATATGATCGACTTGCTTTCACAGACAAGGGGATTGAGCATAAAAATCAGGATGCAGCTTTATGGGAGGTTTATCAAAATGATGCTGGATTAGGGGGTATTAGCTACAGGGAGAGGTTAGACAGACTTGGATAGTTTTGCCTGGAACATTGGAGATTATGGTGGGACCTGATAGAAGTATATAAAATGATGAAAGGCATAGATAAGGTCGACGGTCAGAACCTTTTTCCCAGGATGGCAAAATCAAAGACTAGAGGCCATAGCTTTAAGGTGAGAGGGGTAAAGTTTAAAGGAGATGCTCGGAGCGTTTTAGTTTTTTTACACTGAAGGTGGTTGGTGTCTGGAATGTGTGCTGCTGGGGATGGTGTTTGCGGAAGATGCGATTGTAGCATTTAAGAGACTTTGAATAGGTATGTGGATATGCAGGGAATTAGGGATATGGATGTGTAGAAAGATAAGAGTTGGTGTTGGCACATTATCGGCTGAAGGGCCTGTTCCTGTGCTGTACTGTTCTATGTTCTACGTTCCAAGTGTCAAGTCAAGTCAATTTTATTTGTATAGCACATTTAAAAACAACCCACGTTGACCAAAGTGCTGTACATCTGATTAGGTACTAAGGAAAAAAATGAAACATACAGTAGCACGCAAACAGTTCACAGCGCCTCCTCAATGAGCCTCAAACGCTAGGGAGTAGAAATAGGTTTTGAGCCTGGACTTAAAGGAGTCGATGGAGGGGGCAGTTCTGATGGGGAGAGGGATGCTGTTCCACAGTCTAGGAGCTGCAACCGCAAAAGCGCGGTCACCCCTGAGCTTAAGCCTAGACCGCGGGATAGTGAGTAGCCCCAAGTCGGCCGACCTGAAGGACCTGGAGTTAGAGAGGTGGGTTAGAAGATTTTTGATATAGGGGGGGGAATGTCCATTTAGGGCTTTATACGTGATGGTACATGCTGATATAGCATACTGGTACCTCTAAAAGGTTAAATGCTAGATTTTCAAATGGTTAGAATTTTTAACGTTGCAAGATTACTACTAAAGTTTAAAAAATAAAATGTAATAATTACATTAGGTGGTCAGGCCCTTAAACAGGTTACAGGATGACAATCTGCCCGAGACACCAATAGCAAGGAATATCATGCCTTCCACCACCTTTTTGTTTTCAAAATTATTGGTTTTTCGCAGCTCAAAAGCAAAGACCTAATACTTATGTCATTATTGGCTCTCGACAATAATTTCCAACTACACCTGTCATCTGCCAGTCTCACAAATATGGGTGCATCAGAAACACTGTTCCTGCTCTAAATTGCATCAAAACACTAAGTTCTGGAGTAACTCAGTGGATCAGGCAGCAATCGTGGAGGGAACGGTCCTGACCCAAACATCACCGATCCATTCTCCCCACAGATGCTGCTTGACCCACCGAGTTACTCCAGCACTTTGTGTTTTACTCAAGATTCCTGCATCTGCGGTTCCTTGTGTCTATCAAAAAATCTGTAATCTCAAAGTAAACTAGGATTTGTTATCATGCAGATGAAGCTGTCTTTAAATTCCCGATATACTCTGATAGAATAAATACAGCTGCTGTTGTCTTAAGCACGTTTTCCATTACAGAATGTTTTGTTTTCTCTCCTACAGGGTGAGTGCAGCCCACAAGACACAGTGGAAGCCATCAAATGAAAATAAATGCACCAACTCCTCAGCAAGGGGGAGCTTTGGAAATCACAGTCCACCAACACATTTCCAAAATTAAACTTCTGTATCAATTCCAAGTTAGCAAAGAGCTAGTTATACTCATTTAGCACGAGTTCCGAGATTATTTTGTAACAAGAGTCCCACCAGGGATTGACCAGCTAAGTAGGTTCTCTCACCGATGGAGCAGATTTAAAAGCAGCTTAATCCAAGAACAATGCAGCTTCAGTTTGGTTTGTTCAGGTCAGCAAATAATGACGCTATTCAAACCGTTCGTTTGTAAGCCACCCAAGTGTCCCCCCCCCCCTCCCTTTTTCCCTCCTTCTCTTCCCTGTGCTCCATCTGAATGATCACCTTTTCTCCCTTTCTCCTTACCCTTCCACCTGTCTCCCTTTCCCTGGCTTCACATTTTGTGCCCCTTCTATCCTTATCTCACACGTTTTGCCTTTTCACCTCTGGCCATTGTCTAATCATCTGCCAATCAACCCCCCCCTCCCTCACCTGTATCCATTTTTGTCTCACCCACACCTCTCTTCCAGATTTTCCCTCCTCCCCCCCCCCCCCACTCTAATCAGTCAGGAGGGTCCCGACCCAAAACAACACTTATCCATGTTCACCAGAGATGCTGCCTGGTCTGCTGAGCTAATCCAGCACTGTACCTTTGTTTGTAAACTACCATCAGCAGTTCCTTGCCTCAATATCATGACAATGCTCGAGTGCAAACTTCACACAGACAACACTCGAGGTCAGGATGGAACTAGGTCTCTGTACTGTAAGATAGTAACTCTGTCACCTGCACCATTGTGGAAATAATTGCCTCGCAAATCTCCTCACCATCCGTGCTATTGATGTAGATTAGATATGTTTGAGGTCAACTGTAATACTTGTGAGAAAAACACAATCAAATCTAGTTATTTGATTTTGACAGGGGTATTAAAGCAATGGATCCCAAGAGAACTCAATGCACTTTTGTTGCCTGAAATGGCCCGTTATTGTGTTTTGATTTACAGCCATTATTTGGCGAGAGAGCCGTGTAATGTCTCTGAATACCAGGTCGCAGGAACAAGTAGGAGGAAGATCCTTCTATTCGTAGAGTGGGGAATGTTAGTGGAAGGGGAGGATTCAATTCTTTAAGGAGTTGTTTTGACAAAAGGACCCGAGAGGAAACAAATACATTTATTTTAAACGATTTTTATCACAGTGAATTATTATAATCTGAAATAAGGTGACTGAAAGGGTGGTGGAAATAGATTTAATAATAATGTTCAAAAGGGAATTGGATACATCTTAGGAAAGATAAGCAGGGTTTGGGGAAATTGAAGCAGAGTGGAATAATTAGATAACTCTAGGAGCCAGCAAAGTCACCACAGATTGGCCGCTCTATTTCAAATGATGAACTAATATGTTGTTGAGTTTAAAACTCCTACATGCTGTCAGTTTGCTGTCATTGAGAATAGAACAGAATGATAATAGACAATAAATAATAGACCAAGAATGAGGAAAAATAAGAATGGGAAATCATCTGCTCCTCCCCTTCCATGGCTCCAGCTGCCTTTTCCTTTTTCCTGTCTGCTTCCATCTATCACCCACCTGCCTCAATTTCTCAACTCCACTCTTTCACACGCCCCCCCCCCCCCCCCAGTCTCTATCTGCCCCATACCCGCTCCAATATACATCTATCACATGATGGCCCATCTCACCCCTCCTCCTTCCTTCAAACTGACCGTACTCCCTCTCAACTCAGTCCTGATGCAGGGTCTCGGCTCAAAACTTAGGCCATCCCTTCCCCTCACACCCCCTCTCCAGCAGACGATGCTCAACCTGCTAAATCATCACTAGTTTATTAGCTTGTGCTTTATTTTGCTTGCAATTTCACTAGAGTGACATTATAACAGTTGGCCATGGGATCTTTGTGAATTTAGTTTGCATAACGGCAGAACATGAGAATGGGAAGAAGAGAATTAGATTAAAAAAACAACTCAACTTCAAATGACTATCAAGATGGCCAATTTCTGAACCACATTGTCCGTCTCTTAGCAAGGTAGATGGATATGTAGGGAATGGAAGGACATGGATCAAGTGCATGCAGAGATTGGTTTAACCTGACATCATGTTCGGCATGGACATCGTGGGCCGAAGGGCCTGTTCCTCTGCTATACTTTTTCGATCTTCCATGTAGTCAGATGTTGATTAATCTTTGTAGAATAAAGGAAACATATACATCCACGAGGAAAAGGAATGACTTATTCTTTCTTGTACCCAACTTGTAAGTGTACCACACTGTTGCCATGTGATACGGTCAAGTTCACCATCAATATTTTTTTCTTGTGAATAAAACGTTACTTTGCACAGCGCTCTACTGCCAGTTGTTTGTGTACTTATTAATTAAATGTGTTTCAAACAGCATTAGCAGTTTCTTGGGTCTCCAATGACACAGTCATCTTGGGCTTTCTGTGATCTTCAGATACTCCAGAGTTTTATATCTAACTAGACAACCCGTGGGTTCCTGTTGTGACACCAGCGATCTCAAAATGGCGATCTCATCTTTTATTATGTATCACACAATCACAATCACAATAAAACGTTATTAGCCAAGTATATTTTGCAACATACGAGGAACTTCATTTACCATACAGTCATAACAGTAAAAAGCAACAGGACACACAAAATACATTTTAACATGAACATCCACCACAGTGACTCCTCCACATTCCTCACTGTGATGGAAGGTGAAAAAAAAGTTCAATCTCTCCCTTCTTTGTCCTCCAGCGGTCGGGGGCTCTAACCTTCCGTTGACGGGATGATCTTGACTCCTGTAGCCGGCGGCGAGCCTTCCTCGTCGGGGCAATCAAGCTCCTTCATCGGGGGGGGATCTCAGCGCCCCCGCGATGGCGGTCTACACCGGGTCGGGACCAGTCGAACCTCGTGCAGCTTTTGGAGCTCCCGACCGGTCTCAACCCGAGACTGCGAGCTCTGATGTTAAAGACCGCAGGCTGCATTGGAGCGTCGATCCCAGGCAAGGGATCGCAGGCTCAGATGATAAGTCCACGCCCCCACGGGGACTCAAGGTCAGTCCCAGGCAAGACCTCCAGCTCCATGATGTTAGGCAGCATAGCGACCAGAGATACGATCCGGAAAACAATCGAATCTCCGGCAAGGTAAGAGACTGAAAAAAAAGTTTCCCCCGACCTCCTCTCCTACCCCCCACATAAAGCAAACCAGAGAACATTTATAAAAACTTTAAAAACTTACCAAAAATAACAAAAAGAGTTTGAAAAGGACAGACAGACTGTAGGCGAGGCAGCCATCATGCGGCACCCCCTGGTGCTATATGTATGTTCCCCAAATACAGCCAAAACAGTACACGAGAGCGCAACAATTTGAATGAAACTTGATACTGCACACCGCAGGCGAATGGTGAGTAAGGTGCCCCTAAAAGTGTTGCACTATCGTATACTGTTTTAGCTGTATTTCGGGAACATACATACAAGATGAGACTTTTAATTATGTGTATATATATATATATATATATATACACATATACAATAGATTGACGTGGACCCTTGGGTCCAAATCTCTCCTGCGGGCCGGGTAACCCTCCCGCAACAGACGCTCCTGCGGGCCCGGCATCCCGTGGATCCGTTGCCGGGCGGGGAGTGTCCCCCGGGGCCGTGGACGGGCAAGGGGGACAAGGAAAAGCCACTGACCTCGGCCCCGTGTGTCCAACGCTGCAGCCAGAGCGAGCCATGGACCCGAAGCCTCTCTTGCAGCTCGGCGGCGAATGGTGGTGAAGGGCAACGACGGCCATCTTGTTGGACCATCTGCCGCCGCGTTGCACCATGGGAGGAAGTTCAGGCACGGGGCATGCCGGAACGGGCGCCGGTCCTCCCGGCGGGGGGGGGGGGGGGGAGGGAGCGTATTCATTAAAGTTTATTTGGTAAATTGTTTTTAAAAGTAACAAAATCTAATTTATTGAGACCACGGAGAATGATGAGTAGGTGGGCCTAAAATTGTGACGCTATTGTGTACCGTTTTCGCTGTATTGTGAATGAAAACGGCGCAAACAAACATAAGGGACAAACATATGAGACAAACATATGGGGGAACAAACATACGGGAACAAACAAGATGAGAGTTTTAGTAATATACTAGACCAAGTGGGCCCGTTGGGCCCGTCCTCGTAGGGTTTCCATTGTAACCGGGAGGCGGGGAGGGAGGGGGGAGGGAGGGGGGAGGGGGACCACCTGTTTTCCCAGTACCCCTCTTTCCCCGTTGTGGGATGGGAGGGGGGAGGGGAGGGGAGGGGAGGGGGAGGGAGAGGGGAGGGAGGGGGTAGGGGGAGGGAGGGGAGGGAGGGGAGGGGGGAAGGGGGAGGGGGGAGGGAAGGGGGGAGGGAGGAGGACCTCCCCTTTTCCCAGTACCCCTCTTTCCCCGTTGTGCCCGTCCTTGTAGGGTTTCCATTGTAACCGGGAGGCGGGGAGGGAGGGGGGAGGGAGGGAGGAGTGGAGGGAGGAGGGGAGGGGGAGGGAGGGGGGAGGGGAGGGGGAGGAGAGGCGGGAAAGGGGGAGGGAGAGGGGAGGGAAGGGGGTAGGGGTGGAGGGGGGAGGGAGGGGGGACACCTGTTTTCCCAGTACCCCTCTTTCCCCGTTGTGCCCGTCCTCGTAGGGTTTCCATTGTAACCGGGAGGCGGGGAGGGAGGGGGAGGGAGGGAGGAGGGAGGTGTGGAGGGAGGAGGGGAGGGAAAGGGGGGGAGGGGAGGGGGGAAGGGGGGAGGTGGAGGGAGGGGGGAGGGAGGGGGGAAGGGGGGAGGATGGGGGAACTCCCCTTTTCCCAGTACCCCTCTTTCCCCGTTGGGCCCGTCCTCGTAGGGTTTCCATTGTAACCGGGAGGAGGGGAGGGAGGGAAGGGGGAGGGAGGGAGGTGTGGAGGGAGGAGGGGAGGTACCACGTAAAGATCCAACCAATCGGGCGCTAACAGGGAGGGTGAAACCCAATGAAAAAAACCGCGTTTTTACTTTAAAATAAGTTCTTTGTTGAAAAGGAAATAAACTTATCTATAGAGCAGCAGCTTTTTAAAAATAAATAAAATCAAACTTAATGAAAATCACATTCCTCATTTAAAATAAATGTCTTTGTTATAAATGAAATCAAACAGCGGGAGAGGCGACAGCGACTACACTTCCGCTTCGGGGAGAGGAGGGGGGGAGAGGAGGGGGGGGAGGGGGGGAGGAGGGGGGAGAGGAGGAGGGGGGGTGGAGGGGGGGGGAGGAGGGGGGGAGAGGAGGAGAGGGGGGAGAGGAGAGGGGGGAGAGGAGAGGGGGGAGAGGAGAGGGGGGAGAGGAGAGGGGGGAGAGGAGAGGGGGGGAGAGGAGGGGGGGGAGGAAGGGGGCAGAGGTGGGGGGAAGGGGAGGGAGAGGGGAGGGGAGGGGAGGGGAGGGGGGAGGGGGTGGGAGGGAGGGGGGATGGGGGAGGGGGACCTCCCCTTTTCCCAGTACCCCTCTTTCCCCGTTGGGCCCGTCCTCGTAGGGTTTCCATTGTAACCGGGAGGAGGGGAGGGAGGGAGGGAGGAGGGAGGTGTGGAGGGAGGAGGGGAGGAGGGGAGGGGGAAGGGGGAGTGAGGGGGTAGGGGTGAGGTGGAGGGAGGGGGGAGGGAGGGGGGAGGGAGGGGGGGTAGGGGGGAGGGGGAGGGAGGGCAGATGGGAGGGGAAGGGGGGGAGGGAGGGGGCTCTCCCCTTTTCCCAGTACCACTCTTTCCCCGTTGGGCCCGTCCTCGTAGGGATTCCATTGTAACCGGGAGGAGGGGAGGGAGGGAAGGGGGAGGGAGGAGGGAGGAGGGGAGGGAGGGGGAAGGGGAGGGCGGAAAGGGGGGGAGGGGGGAGGGGGAGGGGGGAGGGAGAGGGGAAGGGGGGGAGGGGGGGGGGAGGTAGGGGAGGGAGGAGGGAGGAGGGGAGGGAGGGGGGAAGGGGAGGGCGGAATGGGGGGGAGGGGGGGGAGGGGGGAGGGAGAGGGGAAGGGGGGGAGGGGGAGGGAGTGGGGAGGTAGGGGAGGGGGAGGGGGGAAGGGGGAGGGAGGGGCACAGGGGCATTGTGACGTCACACGCTGAATACCACGGGGGGGGGGGGAAGGGGGGTCTGCTCGAGTTCATCTCACAGGGGCATTGTGACATCACAATGAAGAATAAATCCGCAGCGCAGCGCCCCCCTTCTGTCAAAACTTCGATAAATCAGGGGGGGCAGCACATTTAAACCTCTGTAACTTAAAAAATATGCGTCCGAATTAAATAAAAATATCATTTTCCAGCAGCGAACCGCATGCTGATTAAGGCGGTACAAAAATCGTGGCGCTACGGTTCACCGTTTTGCCGGAATTGCCGTATTCAGCCGACATCAGTGGAATATATATATATATATTCAAGATCTGAGTTTTAATAGTATATAGATATAGATAGATAATGTGCTTATGTAATGTAGTTACTGTTGTAACAGAAGTTAGAATGATGGGAGCCTCTCACTACATCATTGGTATCACTGCGCTTTGAATGCCATGCACAGTGCAAATTGCAACAATGCAAGAATGGTGCAGCAATTGAAAAGGACACTGATGTCAGCAATTAGAATTATTCAGCGTTAGAGAGAGTGGACGATGATCAACTGGATAATTTGGCAGGTTCTCAGAAAATGCTGGAAATACCTCAGCGGGACAGACAGCATCCCTGGAGAGAAGGAATGGGTGACGTTTCAGGTCGAGACCCTTCTTCAGACTGAGAGTCAGGGGAGAGGGAAACGAGATATGGAAGGGCACAAAGAACATACAAGGTGAGAAAAGATCAGATCAATGCAGACAACTCCAAATTTAACAAAGTATCACACTTTGCACAAATTACTGGTTGCACCTTTAAGGGTGCAAACTCTGAAGTTCTGTTGGAACAAAACTTAATTGAGCAAATTCAATAAATTTCCTTTAAAAAATAACAGTGGTAAATAAGGAATCTGAGACATGATCTGTAATAGTCAGAGATTTATAGGAAGGTCAAGTAAGAGATTAAAGCCAAGGTTGAGGGAACATCAAGCAGATGACCCTCTTGAATTGGATTGCACGAACACAGATATTCTCCTGATCAACCCAGGCCTATATAGAATTTGTTATTCTCAAGTAAAGATACTAAGACTAAGCAGTTAAATAGTGTTACGCGGTAGCTTTCAAAGTAGAAATGAGCCATTCAGCCTCATGGGTCCATGCTACATATATTTCCCATCTCCTGTCTTTCGTAATCTAACCCCATTAACAGTTTCTGTCACATCTTTCTCATGGTTGTCTAGCTGCTCATTAAATGTACGATGCAATAGAACTTTATTTATCCCAGGAGGGAAATTGGTCTGTCAACAGTCATAAAACACAAGATACATGGAACATGAAATTAAAGCGATGAGTCCAGGATTGGGGATGTGCAAAGATTGGGAAGGGGAGAGAAAGGGGAGTCAGTCCACCCCACGACAGAAGGGGAAGGAATTGTACAGTTTGATAGCCACAGGGAAAAAGGATCTCCTGTGGCGTTCTGTGCAGCATCTTGGTGGAACCCATCTGTTGCTGAAAGTACTCCTCAGGTTGCCCAGTGTGTCATTGAGGGGGTGAGTTGTATTGTTCAAGATGCTCCACATTTTGTGGAGCATCCTCCCCTCCAAGACCACCTCCAATGAATCCAATTGCAGCCCCAAGGAGCCAGCCTTCTTGATGAGCTTGTTAATTCTGTTGGTGTCCACGGCCTTTGCCCAGCTACCCCAGCACATGACAGCGAAGAAGATGGCGCTGGCCACCACCAATTGATAGAACATCTGCATCAGCTTACTGCAGATGTGGAGAGTGGAGCCTCCTCAGAAAGTACAGGCAGCTCTGTCCCTTCTTATACATGGCCTCAGCGTTCCTGGACAAGTCCAGTTTACTGTCCAGGTAAACAAGGTACTTCTACTCCTTGGTAAACTGCACATCCACACCCTTGAAGGAGACAGGGGTGTTCCTCGCCTCCTAAAGTCCACCACTAACTCCTTAGTCTCGGTGTTGAGCTGCAGGTGATTCAGCCCACATCACTTAACAAAGTCATTGACTACACCTCTGCATTCAGCTTCCCAATTGCAAAGTCATCCGAAAAGTTCTGCAGGTTGCAGTTCGAGTTGTATCTCAAGTCCGAGGTGTAGATAATAAACAGGGAGGGAGAGAGGACCATCCCCTACGGGGCCCTTGTGTTGCTCACTACCATGTCTGAGACAAAATTCTGAGGCCTGTTCTGTACCCAGTTCTGTGAAATGTATCTGTACCATTTCACTCAACCACTTTCTCTGCCAGTAAATTCCCCATGATCATGTGCCTCCAAGTAAAGTTTATTCCTGAATTAGCCACTGGATCTATTAATAATCATTTTATATCCAAAGTAGTTTACATCAGATCTGCATAGAGTTTGGGTTATGGATGGGGTGGAGGGAGGCGAGGTTGATGGGAAGGACCTCACAACTAGAGATTATCATTCCTGATGGTTACCAGGAGACACACAACTGGTCTCACCAAGCCATCGTCACACATCCTTCCCATTTCCAGAGAGATAACCTTTGCCCATTAGGTTGATCTTCCCTCACCTCGCCACAAGATTGCAGCCCTTCTGTTAACTGGCAGCTATCTAGGTTTCGATTGGGTTTTTTTTTGGTGGGGCTAGTTTGATGGACCAGTGGGAATATTAATACTAGACTGTTCCACCCAATTCTCCCCCTCTCCTCAGCCATCCAGTTTCTTAGAAGAGGCAACAATTGCTGAGGAAAAATAAACTAGTAAGCAAATTTTTCACAGCCCTCTCAGGCAATCTTTGAATTATATAAAACCATGCACCTCAAAGTGTATCCATGTCGATGACTTTTGGGCTTTAGGGGGAATTTTTGAACCCCTACAAATACAAATCTTCCAATGCAAAGGGACGACAATGAATTGGTTGTAAAAATAAAAACTGAAGATGTCGGAAATCTAAAGTGCAAATGGAAAATGCTGGAAATATTCAGCAGAACTGTTCTGATGAAGGGACTTCAAGCAAAAACATTTGCTCTTCCCACAGAATCTGCTTTTCCTGTATTTTCTGCTTTTCTTAAAAATATTATTGGTTGTGGTCCACAAGCCATTGGTATTCATAATACAAATTCAGGCTTTTGGATAGCAATGAAGTGCAGAAAGAAGTGCACAAAGGTCTGAAAATGGGTCACCCATTCCTTCACTCCAGAGCTGCTGCCTGTTCCACAGAGTTACTCCAGCATTTTGTGTCTATCTCCGGCACAAAGAATGATATCAGGCACATTTCAACAGACCTACTTCAGGAAAGGGAGGGAGATTGACAAAGAGAATGCAACTCATCAACAAATTTCCAGATAAGCAAGGAAAACACACTGACCTTTCACATCAGTCTCCTCTTACACACAATAGTCAACATCTTGCTGATAAATATGGTCTAAATATTTAGTCTTTATCCAACCTTGACTTTAAGACTATGGACAAATGTTGCACTCTCCCAGTTGTTTTTCCACACACCGATTGTTGACACATTGCACAGGCGCCAAAAGACTTTTCTTATCTTCTCCACTTTCTATCTGGTCTCGATCCACAGAATCTAAAATAAACAAACTGCTTCAACCACACAAGTAAAATAGCATTGTACTAAATGTTAGTGAAATTTACCACATTTTGCACTTACAATTACTAATACATATGTGAAGGTAGTAGTTTATCAAAACCTGCAGGCACTGTGTTAAAACTTCCTCAGCTCACAATTGACAATCAGGGCCTTACCACAATGCTCCTTCAATTGACTGGATCTCTATATGGATAATTGAGAATTCTCAACATACATTTTCCAATTCAATATTACAATTAAACATAGATGGATCAGGCAGCTTCTGTGGAGAAAGCAGCAGAATTATTGTTTCAGATTTCTGATCATTTTATGTGCACACTTCATTAATTCAAATTTCAGTGCTATAATTCAAATTATAAAAAAATATTTGCAATGCAGAGAAGTTCACATGGACGAAGAATCACAGAACCAACAAGATCTACAAGCTGTCTTCATCTTGCGTTTGAGGCAGCAGAAATTATGTAACACCCTCCAGGCACTGTAGCCAGTGCAATGTGCTGTTGTCGAGGGCCGTGAGGTCTACCCCTCCACCAGGGGAACGGAGGACAGTGCAGTCGAAAATGACATGCTGCACTGTTTGCTGGTCTGCTCCACACACGCAGGCTGCTGATGGACGCAACCCCCAATGATGCATGTTGGCGTTGAACTGGCCGACCTCTGTACGGAGCCGGTTCTGGGCGACCCACTCTTTGCGGGGCATGTCTGAGCCGGGTGGGGCTGTGGTGTTCGGTGCGACAGTGAATTGAGGAGGTGGCGATGTCTGTTCCCAGCTGGTTCTCCATGCTCCTAGTATGTTGGAACCGGAGCCACAGAGGGTCGCTGCATGATGGGCGTTGAGGTCCCAGTTGCTGAGAATCCTGGGCGAGGTGGTGCAAAGGATGTTTGGCGTCCGATGGGGCCTTGCACACCAGCCTATGAGTGAAGAAATCTCTGCGAAGCTTGGCGGGTGCGATACCTGCGAGCACCGGCAGGAGATCCGTCGGAGTAGGGCGTAGGCAGCCAGTGATGATCCGCATGGTGTCGTTGAGGGTGGCGTCTAGCTTGCTAGTATGAGCGCTGCAGCACCATGCTGGGGCGGTATATTCAGCGGCGCTGTACACGAGTGCAAGAGCACTGGTTCGAAGAGTAGATGTCCTGGCGGCCCATGACGATCCGGCCAAGCAACGCAGGAGGTTGTTCTGTGCCGAGACTTTAGCACGGAGAGCTTCAAGGTGTTGCTTGTAGGTCAGCTGCCGATCTAGTTTCACCCCAAGGTATGTGGGGAATGGGTTGTAGGGTAGGGGTGACCCATTGAGGGTGACGGTTAGCTGGCGTTGAACTTCCTTGTTGTTCAGGTGAAAGGCCCGCGACAAGTTCCATATCCGCCGAGAGCACATCCTCAACATTTGACCAGCTCTTGTCCGATTGCAGTAGGGCCAAGTCATCTGCGTATCCATACTGGCAGGAGGTCGTGCGTGGCAGATCACTGATATAGAGGTTGAAAAGCGTGGGGGCCAGTACCGAGCCTTAGGGGACTCCGTTTCTTAGGCGTCGCAGTCGGCTAGATTGTCCGTCGCTGGTCTTGAGTACAAAACTGCGGTTGGCAAGGAACAGCACTAAATGATGGTCAGGGATGGTTCGGAGGAGCTTCACGATCAAGCCCTGGTGCCAGACAGTATCATAGGCAAAGGTGAGGCCCACCAGTGTGATGCCCACCTTGTGACTGTTTTTGAAACTGTCTTCGATGTCATTGGTCAGCTTGACTATTTGGTGGGTGGTGCAGCGTCCACGACGAATCCGGCTTGTCCAGCGGATAGTTGAGGGCCAACGATTGGATCGAGCCGGGCCAGGAGAAGCCGTTCGAGGAGCTTGAACAGGACACAGAGGAGTGAGATGGGCCAATAGTTCCTTGGGTCGTCCGCAGGCTTGTTTGGTTTTGGTAGCGCAATGACGGTGGCTTTCCGCCAGATCTTCGGAATGGACTGACCAATGAGACAAGAGGAGTAAAACTCACGGAGCCACGCCAGGCATTTAGGACCGCAGTGTTTCAGGAATTCTGGGGAGATGTTATCAGGACCCTGAGCTTTTCCACATTTCACTTGAGAGATGACAGAAGTTCTAGAGGAAAAGGGTGCTGACAGGTGCCCATCACCTGGAGCACCTGGAGCTTTCCAAAGATTAGTGGATTCCTGTTTGACAGAACGAGTATGTTTCTTGTCCGCGTCTTTGGAGTGGCCATTGGCCAGGAACTGGTGGGTGATGGAGTTGGCCGTGACAGGGCAATGCTTTGGGCGGGTACTTCGACCGGTGAGGCGATTGAAGGTCTTCCACGCCACCCTACTGGAGTGTGTGAAGTTGATTCCTTGGACTGTCTCTTCCCACCGCTCTCTGCGCTTCTTGTCAAGGCAGTTTGTCAGTTCCGCAGCCTTGAAGTGTATGAAGTGAAGTGAAGTGAAGTGTTCAGTGTATAGGAATGCGTCATAGCATGCGTCACACTCTTCGTCCCATGTGGGGATGTATCGGCGATGATAGCCGCGAGGAATGGAACTCTTTGCTGTCCTGATGAGGAGTTTGCCCTGATGAGGAGTGTACAAGCTATGAATAAACTATATACACAAAACAGGAAGCTTATCTCCAGCTTGATTAGAACATATCTGTCAAAGAACAGATACAGAGGTCACTTTGATGAAGGCACAGTATAATATTCCTGAGCAAAACATAATGTGCTGGAGGAATTCAGCTAGTCAGGCAGCATCTGTGGAGGGAATAGACAGGCAATGTTTAGGGTTGGATCCTTTTTCATATTATTCATATTCAATAATATTCCTGCCCTTGCTAAGTGTATTGTTGATGGTGAGCCATGTTGAGTTGAGGTTAGTTTATCGTCACGTGTACTGAGGTACAGTGAAAAGCTTTTGTCTTCATCACCACATGTCTACACTTCACTTTTAAGTACCATCGTCCAATTTGTGTTTCAGAACTGGAATACCATGCAACTTGCAGAACATTTCCCAACACAAGATAAATTAGAAGCCTCCGTATCAAAGACTGGAGGAACCCAGCTGGTCTGGCAGCATTTGGGTAGGCACCATTTTCGGTCAGGATCCTTCTTCATTCTGACATTGCCTGTCCATTCCCACCCCAGATGCTGCCAGACCTGCCAGATTTCTCCAGCCCTTTTTTTCTGATCAATATTCCACCATCTGCAACTTCTTGTGTCCCCAAACGTCCATATCTGCAGATGCTTACATTAGTAATCATTCCAAAATAAATATATTGCCTGACAGGCTGCAAGGGCCAGATCCATTAGCAATAAAAGGAACGGCATATTCCAGCTTGTATGCCACAATTCACATGTCACTTTTCAGTGGTGCTCTTTTATTTTGAGTTCTTTGCAACTGTTCAAGCTTATTGTCATAGGCACGAGTATGGAGACGAATGGACACATGAAAAATCTTGCTCGCAGTTGCATCACTCACATGAACTCAAACACACAAGAACTCAGACAAACACACAAAAGCAAATTGTACACAAGTTACACATAAATTACACAAGATTCCAAGAGAAAGTTAATGCAACAGAAAAACAAGATATTAGTGTAAAAACGTAATTAGAAAATACCAAAGTCTATGGTAGTGCAAGAGTCATAGTGTACTATTGACTTCTTGCCAAATTCTTCTTGCATGATTAAAGATAAAAAGTTAAATGTTTCAAATAAGTAATTTAGAAAAGAAACTGAACTCCATACAACCAACATAAAATGCATCGGTAGCAAGAGTTTGAAGGGCAAGGCAGGGGAAGAAGGCCATAATACCTGCAATCCATGATGAGAGATAATCTTTCGCTTTAAAGAGAAAGAAACTAGTTTGATCTCCTGTCATTGAAATAGAAGATTCATTAATTTGTGACTACCCTAACATTTTATGACCATCACAGAGCAATGCTTCAATAAAATTATAATTTGCGTATTCCACAGCACAATATTCTTGACTTTACAAGACAGACCAAGGTACAAGTTATTGAAAGGAACAGTGGAAATCTGCTCTGCGACTCGCAGCCATTTGGGAGGGAAAGACCGCAGGCACATGGGAACAGCATGAACTCAGAGTAACACACGATCATGAATTAGAACAGTACAGCCCTTTGGCCAAAAATGTCCGTGCCGAACATGATGCCTATCTCCTCTAAACTCATCTCCTCTGCCTGCACATGATCCATACCCATTCATTCTCTGCATATCCATGTCTCTATCTAAAAGCCTCTTAAATGCCACTGATACCATCCTCCACCACCATCCCTGGCAGCATGTTCCATGCACCCACCCTGCTGTGTAAAAAAAAACTTGTCCTGCACATCTCCTTTCAACTTTCCCCCTCTGACCTTAAAGCTCTGCCCTCTACTCTTTAATTTAATATTTATAATATCTCGCTGCTTCTTCGTGTCAATTTATTAGAGCGATTAATTCCTGGAACTCCACATCCGATTACACAGATCATAAGATCATAAGCAATTGGAGTAGAATTAGACCATTCGGCCCATCAAGTCTACTCCGCCATTCAATCTTGGCTGATCTATCTCTCCCTCCTAACCCCATTCTCCTGCCTTCTCCCCATAACCTCTGACACCCGTACTAATAAAGAATCTATCTATCTCTGCCTTAAATATATCCACTGACGGCCTCCACAGCCTTCCAGATTCACTCCACCTGACTAAAGGAATTCCTCCTCATCTCCTTCTAAAAAGAATGTCCTTTAATTCCGAGGCTATGACCTCTAGTCCTAGACTCGCACACTAGTGGAAACATCCTCTCCACATCCACTCCATCCAAACCTTTCACTATTCTGAACGTTTCAATGAGGTCCCCCTCATTCTTCTAAACTCCAGCAAATATAGGTCCAGTGCCTCAGTCAAACGCTCATCATATGTTAACCTACTCATTCATAAGATCATTCTTGTAAACCTCCTCTGGACCCTCTCCAGAGCCCGTACATCCTTCCACAGATATGGTACTCAAAATTGCTCACAATATTCCAAATGCGGCCTGACCTGTGCCTTGTACAGCCTCAGCATTACATCTCTTAGCAGACAATCAAGAGGATAGCTAACCCGCATCTCCCCAAGAACCATTACAATCCAGCGATGAATGCAGATCATGTCTGTGATAGCCTCATCCTATAATTTTTATTAAACTAGGTAGCGATAGTGAATTTAATGGGCCTCTTTCAAAGAACACCAGATAGCCCAATAACCCAACAATATTTCTTAACCAGCAATATACAAACATATTATCTGGTCACCAGATTATTATTGTTTGTTGCAGCTTTATCTGCTGCATTTCATTAACTAAAAATAGGTGAAAACATTTCTGAAGCATTCTGCTGGCTGTACAACGCCTTGGGGAATTTAGAGATAGCAAAATAAAAGTTCTTAAAAATTCATGAATACGTTTTTCTCTCAAGATCCTAAGGCCAAATAAACCGTTTGCAATACCACCAGAGTCCACCAGAGGATGCAAGATGATCAGTTATTCAGCCTTAACGATACAAGGAATTTACTCCCTTTCTCGCTTCCCCTGATAATGACTATTTTCTCTTAAAATAAGAAAATGCTGTGTATTTCGATTTTCAGAAAGCTTTTGATATGATTCCATTACAGAAGACCGGTCAAGAAGGTTAGAATACATACAGCCTTCTTCCACCTCAAAAACATTGCCCGTCTCCGTCCATCCCTCTCCTCCACAGCTGCAGAAACCCTCATCCACGCCTTCATCACCTCCCGTCTGGACTACTGCAACAGCCTCCTCTATGGCGCACCCTCAAAAATCATCAATAAACTTCAATACATTCAAAACTCCGCTGCCCGTCTACTCACACACACCTCGATCCGTGACCATATCACCCCCGTCCTTTATAAACTCCACTGGCTCCCCATCCCCCAGAGAATCCAGTACAAAATCCTCCTCATAACCTACAAAGCCCTCCATAACCTGGCCCCATCCTACCTGACCGACCTCCTCCACAGGCACACTCCCACCTGCACCCTCCGCTCTGCCGCTGCCAATCTCCTATCCCCCCACATCCGGACCAAACTCAGATCCTGGGGGGACAGGGCTTTCTCCATCGCTGCTCCCACCCTATGGAACTCACTACCCCAAAACGTTAGAGACTCCTCCACACTCACCACATTCAAAACATCGCTGAAGTCTCACCTGTTCAGTACTGCCTTCAACCACTGAAAGTCACCTCACCTTCTGTCTCCTTTCTCTGTTCATTTATTTATTTACTTATTTATCTATTTATTCATTTCCCTATGTTCTCAAAATCTCTGTAAAGCGTCTTTGAGTATATGAAAAGCGCTATATAAATAAAATGCATTATTATTATTATTATTATAAATTGGGGGTAATATAGGGGGATTGCACATAAGATCATAAGGTCAAAGGGCGTGACGCAGAGAGTCGCTCAAGCCACCTGGAGTACATGGTAGCTTCTGGCATACACTAGTAACACTTGCAACACGTGCGTTCTTACCTTGAAAAACCCGCCAAAATGGTCAATTTTTGTGCTATAAAAAAATGGGAAAGAAGCTGGAGGATCCGGCGGAGGAAAGAGAACCGGGAGAAGGGCTGCAAAGCCCACGGATGCAAGAAACAGCTGGGAAGATGTCTGGCCAGCCGGAGGGAGAAGGGGAAATGCGGCCGGGATGGGAGGCAGGAGGGCAAGGCCGAGAAGCAGAGGGCCGGCGGGGGGAAAAGAAAAGAAGAGGAGGAGGAAAGGAGCTGGCAGAGGAGCAGCGGGAAGAACCCGAGCCGAGGGGCCTGGAGGGTCTGCATGGGCAGAAGTAGCGAGTGCTGGAAGTCGGCAACCCTCCGGGGCCTGAGGGCGAAGGGCCCAGGGAGCAGTGTTGGACGGTCTTGGAGGAGGAGACGGTGGATAAGGAGGAGTGGAGTGTTGAGCCCGGAGGAGCCGGGGAGAGGCCACGGATCTGCTCGGCGGCCCCAGCCTCGAGTTGTTGAGCACCAGCCAAGTGGAAATGGAGCCCGGCTGACGGAGATGGCGAGCGGGGAGAAGGGCCGGAGGGCCAGCAGGAACGACGAGGTGCCGACGAGCCGCAGGAAGCGAGGCGCGGAGCAGGGGCGCCGAGCCTGGAGGAGCGAGGAGCGCAGGAACTGGGAGAGGTGGCAAGACACTTGGAGCGCTGGGAGGGAGCCAGAGACGCGTTGAAATCCCCCTGGAGGTTCCGGGGGAGCTTCAGCAAAGTGCAGCCGCAACATTCAACTGCAACACTCTCTCAAATTAGGACTGACGAATTGTTCCACAACAGAAGTCGTTCCAAACATAAAATATAAGAAAAAGACCAAGCAAATATCCCAACTCTTCAATGGCAGCCATAGCAAGTGCTTACCTGAAGTTCACTGCTTGCACTCCAGAAGGCGTTGCGTGGCAACAGTACGGGTCAGGGTTCATGACCTTACCTGCCATGCAATCCCCCTATATCAACATAGATTTTGAACTGATTATTCGGCAGAAAGCAAAGAGAGAAAACATGGCAGATCTTTATCTTGTCCATATCCTGCCTTTTCCCTTCCTTGCGTTTAAGATGATCAGTCTACTCATTGTGCACAGGCATTAGGATCCGTTTGCCCAGCTCCATATATCTTGGTATTATTTGATTGATGCCCAAAAAAATCATCCTGTTTTATTGGATTCTAGATTTTTAGGATCTGGGTGTCACCAGCAAAGCCAGTATTTATTGCCCTTGAGATAGACAATAGACAATAGACAATAGGTGCAGGAGTAGGCCATTCAGCCCTTCGAGCCAGCACCGCCATTCAATGCGATCATGGCTGATCACTCTCAATCAGTACCCCGTTCCTGCCTTCTCCCCATACCCCCTCACTCCGCTATCCTTAAGAGCTCTATCCAGCTCTCTCTTGAAAGCATCCAACGAACTGGCCTCCACTGCCTTCTGAGGCAGAGAATTCCACACCTTCACCACCCTCTGACTGAAAAAGTTCTTCCTCATCTCCATTCTAAATGGCCTACCCCTTATTCTCAAACTGTGGCCCCTTGTTCTGGACTCCCCCAACATTGGGAACATGTTATCTGCCTCTAATGTGTCCAATCCCCTAATTATCTTATATGTTTCAATAAGATCCCCCCTCATCCTTCTAAATTCCAGTGTATACAAGCCCAATCGCTCCAGCCTTTCAACATACGACAGTCCCGCCATTCTGGGAATTAACCTAGTGAACCTACGCTGCACGCCCTCCATAGCAAGAATATCCTTCCTCAAATTTGGAGACCAAAACTGCACACAGTACTCCAGGTGCGGTCTCACCAGGGCCCGGTACAACTGTAGAAGGACCTCTTTGCTTCTATACTCAACTCCTCTTGTTACGAAGGCCAACATTCCATTGGCTTTCTTCACTGCCTGCTGAACCTGCATGCTTCCTTTCATTGACTCATGCACTAGGACACCCAGATCTCGTTGAACTCCCCCTCCACCTAACTTGACACCATTCAGATAATAATCTGCCTTTCTATTCTTACTTCCAAAGTGAATAACCTCACACTTATCTACATTAAACTGCATCTGCCATGTATCCGCCCACTCACACAACCTGTCCAAGTCACCCTGCAGCCTTATTGCATCTTCCTCACAATTCACACTACCCCCCAACTTAGTATCATCTGGAGCACTTTCTTGAACCAATGTAATCCTTCTGGGGAAGGTACCATTCTTCTGCAATTTAGACTTAACAACTATCCTATCGGAAGTCCTATCGGAGTCGCCTGGCTAAGCAACTACTCATAGATGGTACGCACTGCAGCTGTCGTGGGCTGGTGATGGGGGGGGGGGTATTACACTCATCCAGCCAAGTGGAGAGTATTCCAACATACAGCCAATGTGTGCCTTGCAGATGATGAACAGGGTTTTGGGGTATCGGAAGATGAGTCCCCTGCTCAACAATATCCAGGCTCTGATTAGCACTTTTAATCACATTCATGAGGTAGCTGATCCAGTTAACTTTCTGGTCAACATAAACGTGCCTTGACCAGAAGCGTCAGTGGTGGTGGAAGACTCGGCAATGCTATTGAATGGAAAGGTTAGACACTCTCTTGTCTTGATTGTCATTGCCTGGGACTTTTGTAGCACAAATATTACTTGCCATTCATCAGCCCATGCCCGAATCTTGGCAGAAGCAAGTTTAGTCTGCTCCAGTCGCTGAGATGGTGCAAATGGAATTAAATATTGTGGAATTGTCAGCAAGAATCCTCCCTTCTGATTTTATGATTGAAAGTCATTAATGTCCTGTCAAAGGAAGTTGGATACTGCCCTGATGAGCTCCTGCAAAGATATCGGGGTCAGGATGAGGACCAAAGACCACAAACATCTTCCTTTGTGTAAGGTATAACTTCAACCAATTGTCTGTTTGACCAGTTTTACCAAGGTCCCTTGAAGACAAATCAGCCTTTTTCACCTTGACTCTTGAACAGAACGTTTTGGTCCACGTTTTCACCAAGCCTTTGATAAGAACTGAAGACAAGTGGTCCCAGCAAAATTGACACTGTATATCAGTGAACAGATTAGGCTAATTGGATAGCCAGATTGGAATTTACCACAATTAGCTCTGGGGCACATTATTCTAATAACTATCCCAAAACATTGAGAATGTATCAACATAGCTACTAATTGTTTACCAACAAAGCAACCAAAAGTGCTTCATAAGGATGTTATCAAACCAAATTTAGACAGAAGTTATAAATCAATAGATTGACGTAATCTTGTTTTCATTTAAGGAGCATTTTAGAGGTCAGGTGGAGCAGATACAAGTTGGGTATTGAAAAACTTACCTCTTTGGCACCTGGATCCACAGCCAATATTGAACAATTCAAATCAGGATCGTGCATGAAGGCACAATTGGAGAAGCATGCAACATATCTCGCTGATGTCCGCTGACAATTACATAAAACACAAATTTTCAATCAAATTTCAATCTTTCCCTTTCAGAGCAAACACAAACAAAAGAATAAAAGGTCATCTCCCTCATATGCAACATAAGTCAAAATATTCAAAATTATCTCGCAATCACAAATTACATTCTCGTCAACCAGATGAAACATACTCAATATAGAATGTAAAGCTGTTATTGCTAGAAGTACAAAGTAGAAAATGAATTGTATGTCATGCAAAGTGTAATTGTAGATAGAATTGGCATTTAGAGTGAGATTTATTCAGTTAGATGTGGCTCAAAGCTAGAAGGTTTTGTTTCCAAGTCCAATTCAAGGCACTTACGCACATCTCCAGGCAACACCCCCAACACCGGACATGAAGGAATGCTGCTATGCATTGATAAATCATTAAACTCAGGCTTTTACTATTCTGATTAAAAGATGTTCATTGTTTTATAGGAATCAAAGTATCTTTTTACACAAATCAATAGATATGAGTACGTTTAGGTTTATTGTCATGTGTACCAAGGTACGTTGTCCAATCAGATCCAATAATTCTATACATAAATACAATCACGTCAAACTCAAGTACAATAGGGTAGAGCAAAGGCCAAGATACAGAGTGCAGAATGTAGTTCACAGCATGGTAGCACAACAGTTTCATAAACAAAGTCCCATGTCCGCAATGAGGTAGAGGAGAATCAGACAACACCCTATCTTATGGAAGGACGGTTTAGAAACCTGATAACAGAGGGGACGAAGCTGTTCCTGAGTCCGGTGGTGTGTGCTATCAAGATGTTGTACGTGAGTAGGGATATCTTGTTCCATTTACAGGTAGCCCAGGTAAAATCACCTTGGAATATTGTGTACAGGTCTGGTCTCCCCACCCAACATAGAATATATTTCACACAGGGATTGTAGTGAAGATTTAACTAATTGATTACTGGGGTAGTGAGAATGTCCTACAAAGAGAGTTTGTATAGTCAGGATCTATACAAGTCTGGATCGAAGACAAGTGATGTTATTGTTAAAGAATTTAAGGATTTTATACAGACTACTGATTCTCTTGGCCTAGTTGGGTGAGAGGGAACTTAAATAAAACTTGGCTAATAAAGTATGATCATGATTATGAAAACCAAGAGGAGATTTCAAAATAAGAGACTAGCAAATCAGGACACAGGGAGAAATTCTTGCATCCAGAGGTTACTGAATCTAAGGATTTCTCAACTCAGGAGGACTATACAAGTTCAGTTGCAGACTATGTTCAAAACAAAAATCTAGATTTTTTTTAAATGTCAAGGTAACTAAAGGATGCGGATTTAATACAGGAAAATTATTTAAAAATTAAGCACAACGTTCAATGGTGATGCACACAAAAGGTGCCAAATAAACACTTCCTACTCATTTTTCATTCAAGAACTAAATATTCCATACCATTATTTCAAAGAACAGCCTGTTATCCTGCCAATATTTAAACACTCAGTCAACACCACAAAAAGGTTATCTGGTCATTAGAACATGGTTCTTTGTGCAAGCTCTTCAATGCATTTCCTACATTATCACCCTGACTGCACTTAAATTACTGATTAACAGTCACTGACCTCTACTTCATGCTGCACAGATGCACTCCAACCAATATTGTTCAGCTTTGATTGCAAGTACCTAGTTTGCCTTAAAGCAATTCAGGATATCCTAAAGATTGACACAAAGTGCTGGAGTAGTTCAGCAGGTGATGCAGCAACTCTGGATAGGTGACGTTTCAGGTTAGACTGAAGTCAGGAGGAAAAAAATTAGATTAGATGGCTGTGATTGCCTATCTATTCCCTGACACTACCAAATTTTAGACATGAACTAAATGGACCCTTTTTTTAAATAAAAGACTACTTTTACAATTGGGATTCAGAGACTCGGATTAATCTCAGATTAGAGCAAAATAATTAAAGTCTTAGCATGAAAAAAAAATAAACACAGGCTAGCATTGCGTGGATATCATGGGAATAAAAAGATGTACAGCAATGACAGACTTGCATTTTGTAATCGTGGACACCCTCAGGATGTCCTTGATTGTTTTCCTACAGATTTTCTCAATAAGCAGATGGTTGGACAAAGGCCAGAGATTAAAAGACAAAGAGTGAGGACAAGGATAGAACAGGTGCAAATAGTGGAGCCAAAGAAATGTACGTGGAAGAGAAGAAATGAGCGAGCGTCCTACCTATCAACCCCCCCCCCTTACCTGTGAGAACCAATCACTCACCAGGCTTTGTCTTGCCCCTCCTCTCTTCCAGCTTTCTCCCCACCAATGCAATCAGTCTGAAGAAGGATCCCGACCCGAAATGTCACCTATCCATATTCTCTAGAGATGCTGTCTGACATCTTGAGTTACTCTTTTTTTGTAAACCAGCATCTACAGTTCGTTATATCTAATAATGTTTTGGTGTTATACATGATGGACCTCTTCTCCATATAGTGCCAGAGGATCTTTCAGGGTGATTTAGTTGGTTAACAGGGTGTTAACTAAATGTTTCAAGCAGCAGAAATCTCTGACCACAGTTCAAGCACTCCAACCTAGATTTTATACTTATATCTCAGTAATGAGACTTACAGTGCCCTCCATAATGTTTGGGATAAAAACCCATCATTTATTTATATGCCTCTGTACTCCACAATTTGAGATTTGTAATAGAAAAAAATCACATGTGGTTAAAGAGCACATTGTCAGATTTTAATAAAAACCATTTTTAAGCATTTTGGTTTCACCATGTAGAAATTACAGCAGTGTTTATACATAGCCCCCCCCCATTTCAGGGCACCATAATGTTTGGGACACAGCAATGTCATGTAAATGAAAGTAGTCATGTTTAGTATTTTGTTGCATATCCTTTGCATGCAATGACTGCTTGAAGTCTGCGATTCATGGACATCACCAGTTGCTGCGTGTCTTCTCTGGTGATGCTCTGCCAGGCCTGTATTGCAGCCATCTTTAGCTTATGCTTGTTTTGGGGGCTAGTCCCCTTGTTTTCTCCTCAGCATATAAAAGGCATGCTCAATTGGGTTCAGATCAGGTGATTGACTTGGCCACTCAAGAATTGACCTTTTTTTTAACTTTGAAAAGCTCCTTTGTTGCTTTAGCAGTATGTTTGGGATCATTGTTTTGCTGTAGAATGAACAGCCAATGAAGAATGAGGCCAATAAGTTTTGAAGCATTTATCTGAACTTGAGCAGATAGGATGTGTCTATACACTTCAGAATTCATTATTCTACTACCATCAGCAGACGTATCATCAATGAAGATTAGTGAGCCAGTACCTTCAGCAGCCATACATGCCCAGGCCATAACACCCCCACCACCGTGTTTAACAGATGAGGTGGTATGCTTTGGATCTTGGGCAGTTCCTTTTCTCCTCCATACTTTGCTCTTGCCATCACTCCGATATAAGTTAATCTTCGTCTCATCTGTCCACAAGACCTTTTTCCAGAACTGTGGTTGCTCTTTTAAGTACTTCTTGGTAAACTGTAACCTGGCCATCCTATTTTTGCAGCTATCCAGTGCCTTGCATCTTGCAGTGTAGCCTCTGTATTTCTGTTCATGAAGTCTTCTGCAGACAGTGATCATTGACAAATCCGCACCTGACTCCTGATCTGTCGGACAGGTGTTTGGAGATTTTTCTTTATTATAGAGAGAATTCTTCTGTCATCAGTTGTGGAGGTCTTCCTTGGCCTGGTACAAATCGAAGGTATTTATTTCACAAAGTGCTGGAGTAACTCAGCAGGTCAGGCTCTTAATGATCATATCATATCATATATATACAGCCGGAAACAGTCAAGTCAAAAGTCAAGTCAAGTCAAAGTCAAAGTCAATTTTATTGTCAATCCTCAGCCAGTTTACACAGACAGAAAATCGAAATACCGTTTCCCACAATCCCGAGGAACAAAGTGCATAAAACTAAGTTAAAATTAAAAAGGCACAGCAAACAACAATCAACATAAAATATAAAATATAGTCACTTCAAATGCGTTAAAAAAAAATAATTAAAAAGTGTCTGGTGCTGGATGTGCGTGTGTGTGGGGTGTTAAAGTCCAGGTCCAATAGGGGCAGGGGAGAGAGGAGGAAGGGAGGGGAGAGAGTTCAGCATCCTGACAGCCTGGTGGAAAAAACTGTTCTTTAGTCGGGTGGTGCTTGACCTCAGGCTGCGAAACCTTCTCCCTGAAGGCAGGAGGGTGAAGAGGCTGTTGGAGGGGTGGGAGGGGTCACCCACAATGCTCAATGCTTTGCGGGTGAGGCGGGTGGTGTAAAGGACCAGGAGTGTTGGGAGTGAGGCACCAGTGATCCTCTCAGCAGTGTTCACTATGCGCTGCAGGGTCTTGCGGCTGGAGGCTGTGCAGCTGCCGAACCACACAGTGATGCAGCTGCTGAGGATGCTCTCGATGGCGCCTCGGTAAAAAGTGTACATGATGGGTGTGGGGGCTCCCGCTCTCTTCAGTTTGCGGAGGAAGTAGAGGCGCTGCTGGGCTTTCTTGGCGATGGACGTGATGTTGTTGCTCCAGGAGAGATCCTCGGTGATGTTCACCCCCAGGAATTTGGTGCTGCTCACCTGCTCCACAGCAGCACCATTGATGGTCAGTGGGTGGGGGTGTTGGGTGTGCGTTCTCCTGAAGTCGACAACAATCTCCTTTGTTTTCTCCACATTCAGGAAGAGATTGTTGTCTGTGCACCACGCGGCCAGCTGGTCCACCTCCTTCCTGTAGTGGGTCTCGTCGTTGTTGCTGATGAGACCCACCACTGTTGTGTCATCCGCAAACTTGACGAAGTGGTTGGAGCTGTAGGTGGGTGTGCAGTCGTGGGTCAGCAAGGTGAAGAGCAGGGGGCTTAGCACACATCCTTGTGGGGCACCCGTACTCAGCGTGATGGTGTCCGATGTGTTGCTGCCGACCCGTACGGACTGGGGTCTGGCAGTGAGGAAGTCCAGCAGCCAGTTGCAGAGAAGGGGGCTGAGGCCCAGATTTGTTAGTTTACAAACCAGCTGCTGGGGGATGATGGTGTTGAATGCTGAGCTAAAGTCTATGAACAGCATCCTAACATATGAGTTTTTAGTGTCCAAGTGGGTGAGGGCTGTGTGTAGAGCAGAGGAGATGGCATCCTCAGTGGACCGCTTAGCTCGATATGCAAACTGAAACGGGTCCAGGGAGGGGGGGAGGTTGGATCTGATCTGCTTCATGACCAGCCTCTCGAAGCACTTCATGATGGTTGAAGTCAGCGCTACAGGGCGGTAGTCGTTGAAGCAGGATGGAGAAGACTTCTTGGGCACAGGTATGATGGTGGTTTCTTTGAAGCACAAGGGAACAACAGCCTGGCTCAGGGAGATGTTGAAGATGTCTGTGAGGACATCTGTGAGCTCAGCTGCGCAGTCTTTTAGCACACGACCAGGAATGTTGTCAGGTCCAGAAGCTTTCCGGGTGTTAATCCTTAACAGTGTGCTCCTCACACTGCCTGGAGACAGACAAATAGCCTGGTCGTTGGGGGGGGGGAGTTGTTTTCTGCGCAGGTGTGTTGCTCTGTGCTTCAAAGCGTGCGAAGAAGCCGTTGAGGTCGTTCAAGAGAGAGGTGTCACTGTCACAGGTCTGTGGTAAGGGTTTGTAGTCCGTGATAGTCCTAATACCCTTCCACAGGCTCCGTGTGTCTCTGCTGTCACTGAAGTGGGCTGTGATGCGCCGGGTGTAGTGTTGTTTGGCTTTCCTGATGCCACTGGAAAGGTTGGCCCTGGCTGCTCTGAGACCGGCTGGATTGCCCTCTCTGAAGGCAGCGTTGCGGACCCTCAGCAGCCCATGGACCTCCCCTGTCAGCCATGGCTTCTGGTTAGCCCGGATGGTGATGGCTCTGGTGTGGGTCACATCGTCAATGCATTTGGTGATGTAGCTTGTAACTGTCTCTGTGTATTCCTGAATGTTGGTTGTGTTGTTGTATGTTGCTGCCTGCTTGAACATGTCCCAGTCTGTAGTCTCAAAGCTGTAGTCTGAGTCTTTTCGGCCCACCAAGTCCGTGCCGCCCAGCGATCCCCGTACATTAACACTATCCTACACCCACTAGGGACAATTTTTACATTTACCCAGCCAATTAACCTACATACCTGTACGTCTTTGGAGTGTGGGAGGAAACCGAAGATCTCGGAGAAAACCCACACAGGTCATGGGGAGAACGTACAAACTCCTTACAGTGCAGCACCTGTTTGATGTTCCAAACAGTTGATTTTGGTAAGCCTAAGGTTTGGCTGATGTCTCTAACAGTTTTATTCTTGTTTCTCAGTCTCATAATGGCTTCTTTGACTGTCATTGGCACAACTTCAGTCCTCATGTTGGTAAATAGCAATAAAAGTATCCAAAGGTGATGGAAAGACTGGAAGAAAGACTAGGTTCATTTCTACCCAGTGCAGGTATAAGATATACCTGCTTCTTATACCTGCATTAATGAGGTATTTGAACACACCTGAGCAATTACAAACACCTGTGAAGCCATGTGTCCCAAACATTATGGTGCCCTGAAATGGGGGGGACTATGTATAAACACAGCTGGAATTTCTAATAATAATAAAATCTGACAATGTGCACTTTAACCATTTTTTCTATTACAAATCTCAAATTGTGGAGTACAGAATAAATGATGGGTCTTTGTCCCAAACATTATGGAGGGCACTGTACATCTACTGACTCGTGAGTGCTAATCATTGGTTACAAGCTGCTTCCTTTATGGCATATCAGCTCCAACAGCCCACAGCACTAAATCATTCTTCAACTCGGAGATCGAGGTAAGGTTTGCAAGTCATTCAGCATTGGTAACAACACATCCTCGCTCCATAAGTAAATGCACTACTGTCATTGAGCGAATCCAGCTGCTTATTTTCTCCCCACCCCTTCCCTGTCTTGGGTCATAAATGCCACAGGCAATTTTGCAGTCATTACATGTCAGGGATAAAACTAGGAATATTCTTGTAAAGTTCTGTATTTAACCACACATGACAGCAAACTGATGTACACAGTACAGAGAATGAGACGAAACAGTTTATTCACATAGAAATAAACTTTATTAGTAGATTTTTTATTTGAACATAAATACATTGGGTTGAAACTCATTTTTGCTCTGCAACACAACAGGAACACCAAATACAGAACCTTGCTTGCATTGGTTCTGCTCAACTTGCATTCATAATTTAAGAAACGAGTAACAGGTTGCTTTGGCAAATCAGCAACTTGGGTTCTGTTGTGAAGTTCCAAAATGACTTTAATTTAGATATGAAGTCTAACAATCGAGCTGAACAGCAGCATTACAGGACACTTGTATCTGTTCTCTAGAGAAACTGTCCCAAAAAGAGGGACTTGCAGCAAAGCTCCGAAATAGGGTCAGCACTTACACATCAGGATCTGTGGAGGCACTTTAATGCCAGTAAGGCTTTGAAAACAGACCAACAGTCACAGTTTACAGGTCAGGGCAGAGATCTCGTATTCTCAATCTCCATTGATCAATATGCCTTGTTTTTATTAATACTTAGAATTTGTACAATAAAAAACTGTACTCACATGATCAACAGATTCAGTGAAAATAAGCCTTCAATGTGAAACACCCTATGGTCCCAGCAAAATATCATTGTATTAACTCCAACAACATGCTTGAGAAGGAACTCAACCATGTGCAACAATAAACCACTTAATTCCCTCACTTCATGTCACCCATCCATACTTACCCCCACAAAAATGTTAACAGTGCAGATTCCAAACTTGTGCCCAATTAGAAAGATTGCCTCACAGGTTCCCACATAAAATCCATAACCCGAATGCAAGACATCACAAGAAATAAGCAAGGTTTTCATATAAATCAGTGGAATGATCATCCTGCTCATCCCACAGAGCACTGCATTTAATGCCCCTGTAAACGTTTGTGCAAATACCTAGATCAGAAACAATTTGAACAAGGCAGAGCACAAGCAATGCTCTAAATCCATTGACTAAATTTAGTGATTACACAGTTACAATTAAAGCTACTCGTTTTCCACAAATCTTCAAAATAAATAGATAAATTAGGAGCAGAGGAAAATCCCTCATAACTCAGCTTGCAGCACTTGACAGCCAAATTTGATACATGAGTAAAACTGATTGTAATTTCAAAATAATGACACCCTGCAAAAGGTTGTATAACCAGCTGGAGCAAGATAGAGATCTGTGCTCGCAAAAATGGAAATTGCCCTTTTTAAATAAATCAGCAATAAGTTTTTCAAATTGCTGTAATATTGTTGCTTAAACAAAATGTTACCGTTTGAGCCATAGAGATCTTTGCTGTAACTGAATCACACTACATGTTGTAACATGTTCAAATACACAAGGATCAGATCAGAGCCCAAGGTGATCCTGCTAAAACCTGCATTTTAGACTGATAATTTATCTGGTCCCAAAATACTACAGATCCACATTACTGTGATAATTGTAAATCAAAGTTACAGGCACTATGCCTGTACTCCAGGTTTGCAATATCCTTCATGACTTTCCCACTGTCCCTCTTCTCTTTAAAATAGGCTTCACTAGTCAAAGCAAACTGTAGTTGATTGGTCCTACACATATACAACACAGGAATTTCATGCTCTCTTTTGAAGATTTTAAACTCTGAGGTTTGTGTACTGCACGCAAGCATAGCCCATAGAAACATACAGCATGGGCTTTCTACTATACACCAAATAGACACACCATTGTTTCCTTTACATGCTTTGCACAAGATAGAAATGCTTGATGGCTCAGGAGTTTCTTTATAAATATTCAGAATATTAACATGTCTTCATCTTAAATCATTAAAATGGAGTGGCTCATCTTTGCAAAAACGCTTCAGATTAGAATTTAGCGCTTTGTAATGTATGACTTTTCAACAATTTAATACACCTTTAAAGATCTCCAGCAGAATTCTGCTATGCTGGCAAGAGTTGTGCATCGTTGGGGCAAGCTGGATTGTGCAGCACATTCAGATTTATCCCTTCCATTCCTTTTTCTAATCATCCAAAGAGGAAAATACAAAAAAAATCTAAACATTGAAATAAAGGTTAAGCATTAATACACATTAAAAAGGGTCTGGGAGAATCTTAAAATCCACACAAAATGAATAGCTAATTTACAGGTTGTGCAAATATCAGCAACACACAATCTGTCCTCATTTAGATCACATTTATTAATAAATATCTGCTTAACCTCAAGGTGTACAAAAATAAATAATTTACCCCTTACCAAATGTAAGATGATCATTTAAGCTTTTTTATCAGTTGCAGCTAATTAGCTGCAAAGCTGAAGGAAATTTCAAACATCAACAGCTATCTCTGGGTTTAAACTTCAGCATGGTAAATGACAAGATGTGTGTACAGGCCTAACATTTAGTTCTCTCACTGAACAGATAAGCCTCCACAATGACAAATTATGAGCCTTATGGAAAATTGTAAACAATAAATAATATAAATATCCAGTTTATCCAGTTTACACCAGCACTATATGATAAAAACCAGGCTATAACAAAATTAATTAAACTGGTCAAGAAACTGAGGAAATCCTCAAGTTTGACAAAAGAACAATTGTTTTAGTTTAGAGAACTCCCAAGCAAACAAAAATCCTTCTGAGCTTTCCAGTTGTGAACATTACACCAAATCAGAAGCAAAGGCCATACTACATCTGATGACTGCGGGAATTCCATCTCTACTGATCCAAATATATTCAGCAAAATGTCTGATCTGGTTTCTCAAGTCCTTCACCGCAGGTTATTAAAATGATAAATAATGATATTAATGTATGAATACTTGAAAGTATTCCTATGATGTTCCTTTGTATGTTATCCAAGTCACTTATTCTAAATAGGATAGTACTGCTGCTTGAATAGCAGATATGGTGTGCAAGCATTCACCCTCTATTACTAACAACAGCAATTTGTAGCAGGGTTTTTGCAAACATTTGATGCAATTATCAAGGTGGTCCAATGACATGTGAACATGTCACAGTACTACCAATGAGCCAAAGTGACACCAACACTGTACAAAGTATCTCCAAGAAGGATTCAGGTAGCATTTTAGAGCTATTAAAAATAAAATGCTAATCAGAAAATAAACCAGCCTCTTCCCCAGTACGCTGTTATTTCACTAGTGTTTTATGACATTCACAGAATGAGATGGTAAATCCCAGGATGATCACCCAAGATCAAATGACTTCAAGCATGTTTTCCCAGTCTCATCATCGTGATGTGACTCCGAGTGTCATTTTCAAGTTTTCATACACCACATAGCTAATGCTCACAGCAGGAATAACTTTCATGAAATTTGGTGCTAAGCCTCTGTACAGTCCAAACGCTCCTTCTGTGCTCAGAATGTGTCTGAATAGTCCAAGCATTGTGTGTTGAGTTGCTCCTTCAGTGGTAGCTTTAAAAATAAAATGAAAATATTTATACATTTGTGATTTACCCATTTACAAATCAGTGGAAAAATCATAAACTTTAGAGTTCAGTGCAACCACAGGCCAAAGATTAAAGTTGCTAGTACCATGAAAAGTATCCTACACTCCTACTAACATCACCAGAAATAAAGTTCTAATATTTTGTTTTAATATTTTGTTTTGGTCAGTATTAAACAACAGGACAAGCAGGCTGATGCAAGCTGAAAATGACGTCAGCTGGTAGAGTAGCTTTAGAGATCCACAATCAGACTCTGGCTTCCTGCGAACATGTGCTAACAACAATGTGCAAAAGGTATTGCTTACTTTCTGTACTTCCCAGTGCAAAGTCAGGATCAAGATTTATTAACCATCTCCCGAAGATTTTAAACATAACAACTTATTCTTCAACCTCCTCCTTTGCAGAAGTTTACAAGCCTGCTGCAAGCTTCAAAATTATACACCATTTGGGAAAAAACATTTCATGCACTGCAGTAGTTTATCATGATTTATAATACCATAATAATTCTTTCCTATAAACATACCAAAAGCTTCTTGGGCTACAGATTTAGCAAATGCTGCCGTTATCTGGTTTTCTATGTGCAGAGTTCTATTCATGTCAGTGAAAAGTGCTTGTGCAGTCACATGGAATCAATCAATAGATCAGTACCTTGAACTGAAAAATATCCCCATAGCCACAATTTGCCACTTTAGCCAAATTACCTTGGGCCTGCATTCGTGTCCTGACAAGTGCCAAAGGGTAACTGGCTAACTGTCCACATGTGCTTGAAACAGTGCCGCAAGCCAAGAGAACGAAGACCCCAGGATCAACACTGTCAGTGGCACAGCGCTGCAGCCATGAATTCTTCAATGTCTAAAAAGAAACAAAATGTGATGAACTTAATGTACACCTAATTAATTCAAGTTCCTACAGTGCAAGCATTTACGTGTAACAAACAAATGAAAATGCAGCAATGGAACTATGTTTTGCAGTCTGGTATGATAATAATGTTAACAAGTATGACAAGTTGGAAAACTCACCTCATATATGGCCAAGTCTATTCCAGCATAAGGGATGATGCCCAACATGTTAGGAACATAGCCTTTGTAGAATGCAGTAATTCCCTCCTTCTTAAAAATGTGTTTTGCACAGTGAAGCATTCCTGAATACTGTCCAGTTTTACGCAGTGCCAGTCTTGTCTTTAATACCTGATGGAAGTTGTACACAAAATAGGTTATTTTTTTACATTAAGGAGAGGTAAATTAACAAGCATCTTATAATTTTGAATTAAGTCCCTTTACCTCCATTGGATAGATTGTGCTCTGAGCAATTACTCCTGCTAGTGATCCTGCAACCAATCTCTCCAGAATTCCCAAAGTTTGTTGGTTACTGCCAATTATTCTCTTTATCTGCAACAATCACAATCAACAATAAAAATATCAGGCATATAATACTTACTCAGATTTCCTTGTTAACTTTAGGGATAAAAATCTTTGTAGTCTAATGCAAATTTGAGCATGTTTATATTTACTAATATACATAGTGTCAGAATAAGTCAGTAAATGTATTGATAATTTCATTTTTAATTAAATCTGATTTTTTTGAATAGAAGGTCTTCCTTATATTTTAGCCATCTCACCTGCTCATATGCCATAAACTTGAGAGCAGACTCAGGAGCGATTTTAATTGCATTGATTCCATTTCCTCGCCACAGAGACCGGAATCCTCCTTCTTTAATCATATGGCGAAATCCTCCCGCAATGCCCATATTGTTAGATTTGGATGCGTGAACCTGTTAAGTATCAGAGATTTAATTTCAATTTTGCTGTATGTTATCGCGATTTATACACGTTGCATATGCACAATAACTAATTAAATACAAGTGTGTGGGGAGGAAGGGGTTTTATTTTGTCCCAAGTGGTTATCACTGGAATGTTAAAGAATTTAAAAAAATAAAGCTCTCTCAAATCAGGGGATTATCCTGTAACTATGCCAATGACTCACTATGCCTTTCTTGCCCAGGTAGACCATTAAGACATTCTTGTTTAGGCACAAGCATCAGCATACAACTGAAAAAAGTTATTTTTTTGCAGAAGTTCTATTCTATTTCCCAACATCAGATTTTGAGGGAGAAACCAAATAAATGACTGAGCTGAATACCAAGAAATTGTTTTTTTTAAACTGCTGATGCAGAAAACCTGAAACAAGGGAAATACTGGGAAAACTCAGCAGGCCCTTTGTTTCTTGGCTTTAGGGACACAGACATTCTTTCAAGTGAGGCGGGTTTCTGTGCACTTCTTCAAATCTAGTGTACTGCATTTGGTAATCAATAATGTGACTTCCTCTACGCTGGAGAAGCCAAGTGCAGATTGGGCAATTGCTGACCTGTGCTCAGTCTGCAGGATTGACCCCAGGCTTCCAGTTGCCTTCCATTTTAAGTCAGTCTGATCCCACTATTCCACGCCCACTCCAATCTCTCTGTATGTGGCCTCTGGCACTAGTGAGACCCAGATCACATTTGAGGCACAATACCTCACTTCCGTCTGGCTGTGCTGCAGCCTTCTGGACTCGATAATGAATTCTTTAACTTTAGATAACATGCTTCTTCTTGTCTATAAAAGAACAATTTCTGCCTACCATCCATATCTTTTTCCTCATTGTTTATAGTCTCAATTGCAAAACATTTCCCAGTATGGCAGAACCATGAGCAACAAATGACGCAGCCATAGTATCTTATCCTTTCTGCCACGTGTTCACTCTGTCAGAGATATTCCGTTTCATCCACTTCCATTGCTACCCAGACTGATTTATTTCTCTCTTTTTCCGAAGAAGGGTCACTCATTGGGTTGTCTTTTCAGACGCTGCCTGTCCTGCTTAGTTTGTTTATCATTTTCTTTTTTTTTTCTTATGTCACACTTGCAAGTCTAGCATGCTAGGCAAGTCCCACTACCTAAGCATTAACTCATCACAGTGACCTGCAAGCTTAATGTGCCATTTCAACTTATCCTATACGGACAATGCCGTTGTTCTACACAATGCCCTCCCTCACCTTCTCATCTACTAAAAATTAACTTGCAAATTTCTTTCCCAATTCTGACAACGGGTCACAAATCTGAAAGATGTATTGTTTCCCATTCCACAGATCCAATGAAAGTATCTACTTTAAATACAGAAAATGCAATTTCATCAATAAACTATACCTTGCTCCCATTTATCATGTCTCACCAATATTTAAAAACAAAACCATAAGTCTAGTTTACGGTGGCCTGCTTTTCCGAGCCAAGCAGAAAAGCTGGTTCAGACAGAGGGCAGGAGGATGAGGGGTGATCTTATAGAGGTCTACAAAATCATGGGAATAGATCGGGTAGACTCACAGAGTCTCTTGCGCTGAGTTGGGGAATCGAAAACCAGAGGACATAGGTTTCAAATGAGGGGGAAAAGATTTGATAGGAACCTGACTGGTAACCTTTTCACACAAAGGGTGGTAGGAGTATGAAATAAGCTGCCGGAGGTAGTTGATGCAGGTTCTATCGCACCATTTAGACAGGTACGTGGATAGGACAGGTTTAGAGGGATATGGCCCAAGTGCAGGCAAGTGGGACTAGTGTCAATGGAACGTGTTGTCGGCAAGTTGGGCCAAAGGGCCCGTTTCCATGCTACAAGACTCTGACTCAATGCAAAACAGTTCCATACTTTCAATACCCAACTCACCCAGTGAATTATAAGTCAATTCATATACTTCACTAGCTCCTTATTCAGGAAGACAAAATTATTTTTGAAGAAAACTGCAATACGTTAATTAAGATGGTCAAGACTGCAAGATGTCATGCAAGAAGTCATGTCCTTAAACATCAACTTGCTTTTTAAATAAAAATAAACTTCTGACAATCAAATCATGTTGTGCAAAATGTACAAGTTCCAAACCCACTAACATGGTTGCATAATCACAACATGCATTCCGTGCAGTCATTAAATGTAACTTTAAGGCAATATCTTCGGCTCTGATAACTGCTTATCAGGAGACAAAATCAAACAAACAGTGTACAAAATGTGTTCATTATTTTCCTCCTCATGGCTTGTCAGTGTTAAGCTAGCCGATTGAAACCAGCATGCAAACTTGTTTCCATGTTGTTGGGTTAAGAATAAGGAAGGCAGGGAGGGAAGAGAAGGTAACATTTAAAATATATTCACTGATGATCTGCCAGGCATACTTGCCAGAAGTGTGGGGGCAGGATCAGACTGAACTACGATACAATGAATGATCAGAGTGTGCTAATATTTGTGGGGAAACTCACCTGCATTAGCACCTTGAGTCTGTCAAGTGGGGCAGTGCACGTCCTGGACACAGCACCTGCACCTCCTCCAGCTACGAGCTGTCGCCACCACATTCCAGTTTTTTTCTCCTCCTCCGTGAACTCATCTGGAATTGTTAAACTCTCACCAACATCAAATATCTGAAAAGCAAATTGTTTTTAAAATGTCCTCTTAATGGACAAATTTTTAGAAAGGTACAAATAACAATTGCCATATTAACTTTTCCCAATGTACCAAGGCAGATATTTACTGATCTAAGATGTAGTTAAATTTGAAGATGGCTTGAATTAAAAAAGCAGCACTAGGTTTTCCATGAATTTCAACAGAAGTCCAAAGGTTATGTAAACTCTTTGCTCAATTCCATTGTTGAGCAACGAAAACCATTACTACATACTAATCAATTTGATTCGGCGAAGTCTATCAGCAATTAAATGTTTAAACTTGATTATAATGGAATTTTACAGTTCAAAAGTAACTTTTATAGCAAAGTAGGAAGAATTCAAAATTGCTAAATTCAATTCATATAGAACCAGCAACTAAATTTCTAATTATTTTTGGAATGATTAAATTTAAGTTTAAAATGTCAATAATAATTGAAGCCACCCTTTCAAATAAAATTTATTCCATGATGATAGTACAAATGTTGCTTCCATTGTCATGAGCAAAGACATGCAACAAAACAAGTTGCCCCCAACCCGAACTGCAGATTAAAAGGTAAAAAAAATGATTTGCCAATTTTACAAGTAACAGCAATCAAGAATTAAATACTCCTTTAAAAGATTATGGCAATCATCCCAGTAACTCCATAATTATAATTTGAGAATATTTGCTCATATCTGTGTTCTGTGCAGGAAACAGTGAGTGGAGAACATTAAATTAGCCTAGAAAAGTGCCCCTCTATTCATTAACTTGTAACATGTTCTTTACATCTGGAGAATTTGCCACCCCAAAAAGCTTCAAAACAATTACTTTAGACAATTTCATGAAACTACTGTTCAACAATTGAATCTCATCATCAGAAACAGAAATGAGAAACTGTGAATTGTAGCAATCAGGCTTAATGGTTACTGCTAAACACCTGCCTCGCTAACAGCCTGTCTGTCCCTTTCTTCTTTGTTATTTTTTAAGTATGTGTTAAATGTATGTTTTTAGTGTCCTTTAGCTTGTTTTATGTGGGGGGTGGGGGAGGGGGTTGGGGGAAACTTTTTCTAGTCTCTTAACACGACAGAGATGCATTTTTCTTCCGAATCGTATCTCCGGCCGCTCTGCGGCCTAACATCGAGGAGTTGGCGGCCTTTGCTGGAGACCGATTTCGAGAGCTCCTCCGCGGGACTTTAACATTGAGGTGCTCGCGATCTCTTTGCCAGGGATCGACCTCTGAGCTCTACCGCGGGTGCCTGCGGGACTTTAACATTGAGGTGCTCGCGATCTCTTTGCCAGGGATCGACCTCTGAGCTCTACCGCGGGTGCCTGCGGACTTTAACATCGCGGAGCTTGCGGTCTCTGGTTAGAGACTGACTTTGGGAACTCCAAGCCGCTGGGACTTCGACCGCCCCGACGGATGGTTCGACTACCCCGACCACGGGAGAATAAAGAGGGAAGAAGTTTAGACTTCATTTCCTTCCATCACAGTGAGGAATCCGCTCTGGTAGATGTTTATGTTAACTTATGTAGTTGTGTCTTGTAATTCGTATATCACTACTGTCAGAGTAGTGGCACTACGCGGCACGGTAGCGCAGCGGTAGAGTTGCTGCTTTACAGCGAATGCAGCGCTGGAGACTCAGGTTCGATCCTGACTACGGGTGCTGCACTGTAAGGAGTTTGTACGTTCTCCCCGTGACCTGCGTGGGTTTTCTCCGAGATCTTCGGTTTCCTCCCACACTCCAAAGACGTACAGGTATGTAGGTTAATTGGCTGGGTAAATGTAAAAATTGTCCCTAGTGGGTGTAGGATAGTGTTAATGTGCGGGAATCACTGGGCGGCACGGACTTGGAGGGCCGAAAAGGCCTGTTTCCGGCTGTATATATATGATATGATGATATGACAATAAAAGACCTTTGAATTACTATTAGAGGCTTTTAAACAACCAGCTTTTAGAACATGGACCAGACCCACGAAGTTTGTGCAGTCTACAATGTAAATTAAACTAATCTCAACTACCTGCACATAATCCATATCCGTCATGCCTCTCTAAATGCCTATTAAATGTCACTGCTGTATCTGCTTCCACCATCCCTCTGACAGTACATTCCGGGCATCTACCAGTCACTCTGCAGTATTATCCCTTTTGCTCTTCAAAAGAACAAGAAAAGAACAATGTGTCAGAAGGAACTGCAGATGATGGTTTAAACCGAAGATAGACACAAAAAGCTGGAGTAACTCAGCAGGTCAGGCTGAGACAGACAGCATCCCTGGAGAGAAATGGGTGACGTCTCGGGTCGAGACCCTTCTTCAGACTGGTTAGGAATAAGGGAAACGAGAGATATAGGCGATGATGTAGAGAGATAAAGAACAATGAATGAAAGATATGCAAAAAAGTAACAATGATAAAGGGAACAGGCTATTTGTTAGGTGAAAACGAGACGCTTGTGCGACTTGGGTGGGGGAGGGATAGAGAGAGAGAGTGAGGGAATGCCGGGGCTACCTGAAGTTAGAGAAATCAATATTCATACTGTATAAGAAAATAACTGCAGATGCTGGTACAAATCGATTTATTCACAAAATGCTGGAGTAACTCAGCAGGTCAGGCAGCATCTCGGGAGAGAAGGAATGGGTGACGTTTCGGGTTGAGACCCTTCTTCAGACCGATGTCAGGGGGGCGGGACAAAGGAAGGATATAGGTGGAGACCGGAAGATAGGTGGAGACAGTTTTCAGCCCAGCGGTATGAACATCGACTTCTCCAACTTTAGATAGTTCCTCTGTCCCTCCCTTCCCCTCCTCCTTCCCAGATCTCCCTCTATCTTCCCGTCTCCACCTATATTCTTCCTTTGTCCCGCCCCACTGACATCAGTCTGAAGAAGGGTCTCGTCCCGAAACATCACCCATTCCTTCTCTCCCAAGATGCTGCCTGACCTGCTGAGTTACTCCAGCATTTTGTGAATAAATCAATATTCATACTACTGGGCTGTAAGCTGCCCAAGCAAAATATGAGATGCTGTTCCTCCAATTTGCATTTAGCCTTACTCTGACAATGGAGGACACCTAGGACAAATGTCTGTGTGGGAATGGGAAGGAGAATTAAAGTCTTTAGCAACCGGGAGATCAGGTAGGTTAGGGCAGACTGAGCAAAGGTATTTAGCGAAACGATCGCCCAGTCTACGTTTGATCTCGCCGATGTACGAGTCCACACCTGGAACAACGGATACAGTAGATGAGGTTGGAGGAGGTGCAAGTGAACCACTGCCTTCTTCTTATCGAGTCCATATCACTAGATTAGAAATTGTTCAGCCAGAGCTGAACACACTTCTCGGCATCTGCATACAATGGCGTCTTGTTTGTGCTTCTTGTGCGTAGTGGTGGAAAGATTGGTGGAAACAGGGCCACGACGTGAACGCTCTTTCCTTGACCACGACCTCTACCTAACCTGAAAGGACTGTCGGGGTCTCTGGACAAAGTCGAGGGAGGGGTATCTCAGCATCAGGTGTTGCATCTTCTGCGGTTGCAGGCAAAGGTACCTGGGGAGGGGGTGGTTTGGGTGGGAAGGGATGAGTTAACCACGGAGTTGCAGAGAGAACTGTCTCTGCGGAAGGTGGAAAGGGGTGGAGATGGGAAAATGTGGCCAGTGGTGGGATCCCGTTGGAGGTGGCGGAAATTTAAGGTTTATGTGTTGTATGCGACGGCTGATGGGGTGAAAGGTAATGACTAGGGGGACTCTGTTTCTGTTGTGACTAGGGGGAGGGTGAGCAAGGGTGGAGCTGCGGGGTACTCCAGTCATCTGGGGCCTCACCTGTAGCTAAAGACAATACAAAGATTTTCATCAAGGCCCCAATAAACTCCTCGTTAGTCTCTTTCAATAACTTGGGATGGACCCCATCAAGCCCTGGAGAGCTTTGCACTTTAGTGTTCTGCAACCGACCCAACACCTCCTCCTTTTTTTGTGCTGCAAATCTAATCTCAAATATTTGGAACAGCATTAAAGTGTGCAGGTCTGAAGAAGTGTCTTGACCAGAAACATCACCCATTCCTTCTCTCCAGAGATGCTGCCTGTCCCGCTGAGTTACTCCGGCATTTTGTGCCTGCCTTACATTTTGATGTGTTCATGGATAGAAAAATGTTTGGAGGGATGTGGACCAAACATGGGCAAATGGGACTGGTTTGGATAGACATCTTGGTTGATGTGGACGAGTTGAGCCAAAGGGCCTGTTTTTGTGTGGCTGTACTATATCTGGCAATTCTTCTCAAGTAATTATGTTTGCTAAACTTACTGTGGAGTGCTTCCAGTACAGAATTATTTCAGGAATGTTATTCGCTGGATGCAGTAGGTGATAATCTCGCCATTCATTCCAGTCAATTGTCATAGTCCCATTTTTATCCATGCTGATAGAAAAACAAAAATGGTACGGTTACATATTGTGGATACTGTATTCAACCTATTAATTTAAATTAAATTGCTAAACACTAGATTTTGCTTATATTATGAAGTAATTACTAAAGAATGTTAGGAATAAAATTGGAAAATTATATGGCAAGGTAGGCTCCAGTTTGTGCAGGGGCATTATTTCAACCTATTTTGCGAGGGAGGGGTGAAGCTACACATGATGGATAAAAAATGCTGCTGATCTATTTCAATGAAGGAAAAGCAGAGAAACAAGCTGACATAACTGGTACTTACTAAGCAATAGGGCCCCAAAGGTGCCCTCTCCAAATTCTGAAGACAGAAAGCAAAAGATGTAGAAAATAGCACAGGTGAAGTACTTTGTACACTTAACAGAGAACATAGAACAATATTCTGCAATTCTTAACCCCTCTAGAATACGCTCTAGATGATCGCCTGTTTATCACCTAAAATAATCAGCTTAAAAGCTGTGTCACTTCTTCAATATCACATGACCAGTAGTGACTTGTACTTTGCAGAGGTAGCATATTACTTTTCAAAACGACAACAAGAAGATGTCACTCAGCCTTATGCTCGTTAGGTTTATACAGAAATATCATGAACAGGAACATGGATTTAGCATTGAAATCAGTCTTCATTACGCCAGGCATACAAATGCACTGAAGTGTAAATGTGAATGTGTTTGGAATAAATGAAAAAAAAGATTTTTAGACAAGTGCAGCAGCATACATTACCATGTCATGTTATCACTGGATAATGTGCAAGAGGTTTGGCGGAAGATAAAAATATCAACTGTGTTCTGTTGTTTTAGTTACTGAGTTGGAGCTGTTCAGATTTTACCCCAAAGTTATATTGTTCCCCTAACTCAAAGGGAATGATTATACAAAGGTCACTCAATAAATGCATTTATTTAAAAAAATTAAAAGATGCATCAATACAGGATTGCACCCCTCATCCTTTTGACATTTGGTGTACGAGAAGGAAAACAAGCACAGTAGAGGATTTTTGTATAAGTAAAGGCTAGAAGTGAAAAATCTGCAACAAAATACCACAGTGGTGCAGATGATTTACAGTGAATCACTAAAAATCACATCCAACTGTTTTAGCAAGCAAAATAACTCACCGTTTCAGAATCTTTTCTGCCTGCTGTTCAGAAATATGTACACCAAGGTCACGCAATGACTGCATAATCTCTTGTGCATCAATTTTGCCTGAAAAATGAAGAAAACCTCTGGATATATAATTCACTGAACACTATGAACACACTCATCAGATACAACTAACAGACACACAGTTGCAGAAGGAAATATTTGGTTCTTACCATCGTTTTTCTTATCTAAGCTTTTGAAAACCAACCGGAGTTTCTTCTCATGATCTTTTAAATAATGAACAAATTCTTCAAAATCAAGTTGGCCATCTAAGTCTTTGTCACCATCTTTTAGAATTTTCTGTTTAAAGGCAAAAATAAATATTTTATTTTATGGCCAGACAATAGGAAAATCTGGTTGTGGAAAACCACTATTGAAACAAAATCCAACACATTCATGCATCTTGTGGGTGGGCTTTTTAATAGTGAAAAGAGGAGAATCACAGCCTGTACTCCTGACATCTGAGAGGCCATTCTGACTAAGGATCATTAATCATTTGGTACACATGGACCTAATATTATTTTTTACTATAATCACACATTTTTTTCAATATGGTGTATATAAATTTGTTCTTGTTACTGCAGTACTCAGATGCCTTATTTGAAATGTAGTGATAAACACAAGAAAAGACAAACATTTGCAAAATATTAATTTTCAAATACCAATATTAAAATGTCTATGTCCAGATATATAGAGTCATAGGGTCGAAGAGCTATTCAGCATGGAAATAAGCCCTTCAGCCTAACATGTCCGTGTAGTCAAAGTTGGTATACCAGGACAGTTCCATTTACTACATTTGGCTCATCATTCTCTCAACCTTTCCTGTCCATATCTGTCCAAATGTCTTTTAAGAGTTGTAATTGTATCCACTTCTAGCTTCCCCAGGCAGCTCATTTCAGATGAGTGACGTGTAAATGTTGCCCCTAAGATCCCTCTTAAATCTCTCCAATCTCACCTTATCCATGCTCATAATGCATTATTAAATGCAAATTCTACCAAAAACTGAAGAATTATTGCATTGCAGAACTATGATCTGTAATTTAAAAAACAGATGTTGATGGTATGTCCAAGTTATATTTGAAGAAATGCAACAAACGAATTAATCTCAAATGTGCCATGATCAACATTCTAGTATTCGATCGCCTCATGCTCAGAGAATCCTGTATGCAGCTGATTTTCTGAATGCATGTACTGAAATACATTTTTTAACCAAGTTAGTTACAAGACATTTTAAATATTAAGTATAACCTTCCATTGATACTTTTCACATAATATATTCCACCTGAATCTGAAAGGAACACTTTCAAAAAGCATTTAGATTATAGATCTTTCAGTTCACAACCAACTTAAAAAAACAAGCTAAAAAGCCCTAGTCTCTTTCAGACAAAATTTCAACAACTGAAGCAGAAAATGTAATTCCAATGTGGATGTTATGATGTTGTAGTTAATTGGATAATTTTTAAATAGAGTTGGGTTGTAACTATATTATACCCACACCAAATGTCAAGCTCTAACAAAAATCGTGTATACCAGGATCAAGTTCCTTACTGAACTGAGTGGCATGTCAGCTGATGGCAGACAGCTGTCTCAGCACACACCAAGTCAAGCAACTATATACACTCACTTAGAAACTAGAAACAAGTCGATGTAAATTGTTTTGTTTTTTTTAAATCGCATCAGTGTACTCCCAAATTAAGATTGCCTGTTTGACAATGCCGATTGTTCCTACTGTGATCTAATTTATCTTATTATCGGGCAGTCGATATCACATAGAATGGTTGCTCCAGATCAATTTTCTACTCATCTCAATAATTAAAATATATAAATACTACAATGGATTTACAAACAGCAACTCAATTGCACAGAAACAATGAAAAGTTTGCAGCAGTTAAAACTACCACTGGTAACTAATGTATTTTACACACACATTAAACTACATTAAATTAACTGCATGTTAATGTTTCCCTATTTAGGATTCTTAGTGCAGAACAAGCCATCTCTTTGTTGCATTGGCCTCTGTACCCAAATTCATGGGAGTTCTGCCTAAAGCATATTCCGAACTACAAAACTAATATGCTGAGGCAGATCCATCTTATCAATATTTAGTATATAATGAAATATTCAGTTCTATCTTGGCCACAGTAACAATCTTTGCAAGAGTAATAAAAAAACAGCTAGCAATATTGGATAATAAAAATAAATTAACCCTAACTTATTAATTGACGGGGTGGATAAAACTGATACCAAATTTCCTTAGTGGGTGATGTCTCAATTGACTCTTATTAGTTACCACTAATGCACCACAGAAGGCATCCTATCCAGATGCACCACAGCTTAGTATAACAACTGCTCTGCCCATGACCGCATGAAATTGCAGTGTTGTGTACGCAGCCCAGCACACAAACCAGCCTCATACCCAATCGACTCCATCTAAACTACAAACTGCGTCAGGAACACATCCAACATAATCAAGGACCACTCACATCCCAGTCATTCTCTCGTCTCTCTCCCAGTGGGCAGAAGATTGAAAAAAGGTACCACCAAATTCAAGTACAGCTTTTTCCTCGCTGTTATCAGGCTCCTGAATAGATCTCTCATATGTAATGAATGAATTTCCGATCTTCCAATCTACCTTATTGCAGCCTTTGCACTTTCTTTAATCTTTCTCTGTAGCTGTAACACTATATTCTGCACTCTGCTAATTTTCCCTTTTGCATTACCTGATGTACGCACATGTGGTCTGATTTGAATGAATAGCAACAAAAGTTATTTTCCACTGTAAAAACAAAAAACTGTAGATGCTAGTTTATACCAAAGATAAAATTTATACTCAAGGTCCGAACAAGGGTCCTGACTCAAAACGTCACCAGTAATTTTTCTCCAGAGCTGACCGCCAAGTTACCCCTGCAATTTGGTTTCTATCTTTTCCACTGTATCTTGGTACACATGACATAAACCAATGACAATTTGTTGCTGAAGGGATTGGAGCAGGAAATAAATTGTCAGTACTGCCTGCCATCACAATTAAAGAATAGTTTCAGTGGGGAAGGAGGCCATTTGGGCTCAGGTCTATACTGGTTCTATAGAACAACAATCCAACTAGCCTCACCAACCTCCAACCCAGGGTTCCACATAGCCCTGCAAATTATTTCCTTTCAGATACATATCCGGCTCCCTTCTCAAATGTTAAAATTGATTGCTTTTCTAGTGCCAGCCCTGGCAGTTATTCCAGGTCTCTCTTGCACGCTATCCAAATAGATCCTCAGATGTCAATTCTTGGACCCTTTTCAGAATTGTGTTTAATTTGTATTAGCTCTTCTTGTTCTTCCAAGCAAAATATAAGGCTTTATATCTATCTCTCCATTAACATTTCATCTCCCGCCTTTCATTCAAATCTATTATAACCCTCCTTGCAGATCACCAAGCAAAAGACTATAAGCAAGAAATTCTTAACCTATCTCTTTCAAGCTAGCCCAGCAATCAAACAGTCCAGGATTGCTAAGTGTTGAAACAAGTTCAAGAAAGGTATTTTCTGCACAGTCATCAGTTAAGTAAGGCTCTAAAATCTTCGTCAAAATTCTTCAAAAGTAACCAATCTAGAATAGAGTTCGGATTTACCTTTCTCCATCGACGATAGGTTATTAACTCATGTGAAGGGATAAAAAGGCTGAGCTTGAACAACGATTTTAGTTCAGTAGGCAGCTGTCCTGATTCAAAGTATTCAAATTCTCCTTCCACAGTGTCCATCACTGGTACATATAAACATAGGCACAGCATACTGACCGAAGATTTTTTGGACAAAATACAAAAAATAAGACATAGGAAATATTTTTTAAATAAATTTAAATTAATACAGTTATCTACCGACTTCTGAGAGAGCACTGAAGTATCAGGTGGCTGACATTCACAAGACTGGAAAGACATCGACGTCATTTTTCTAGTAAACCAATCCCTATCTATCCTCACTACATAGTATTAAGCCTTCCTCAATTCTCACCAATCAAAAGTTAAGAATTACATAATAGAACATTCAACATTCACTGCAGGTTAGCAATTAAGGATTGGTGGTTAACTGATAAGAGAGAATTTATTGATAATTGTCCAACATTATGCAATGGATGTAATGACGTTGAAGCACGCATAAAGAGGTGAAGTTCATCAGCACATTTGTTCCATGTTTCAAGTGCAGAGTTCAAGATAATACTGTTCAACATTACTAACCATGAACTTTATATATCTAGGCATGTTCCAATTACCAAATGTTTACATAAAGGCCATCAAACTTAATACAAGTTTCGGTACGTGATTGGTACGGTCATTCTGTTCACTAGCAGATCTCCCAACATTTGATTTTACATATTCATAATTTTGATGTCCAAAATTCAGAATATGGCACGTAATGCAACTTTTCAGCGAAGAAAAGTATACACGCCAAATGCGCATACGCATTGCGCTACAGCGGCGATGCGAGGCCAGAGGCCAGCCAGCGGCGAGCGAGGCATGTGTTTTGCGGAAAAATGTGAGGCGAAATCGGAATGGCGGAAATGAAATAAGAAAGCGGAAACTTTCCGACAAATTTGGAAGGGTTGGGAGGTCTGCACTAGAATAGTTTATTAGAATAGAACCAATGACAATAGCAGCAGTGACTATATCCTGAACCGATGTATCATCATTATCCAGTTAGTTGCAAGCATGTCTTGATATGCTTATTTTGCTTCTTCCAACAATGTGCAAGTCTTAGCCAAAGTGGCTCCAAGCACATTCGATGCCAAGTGATTTGCAATTCTGCGATTTCTCCGACACAAGTGATTCCTAGTGGTCGTGCGAGTGGATGACATTCAAAGCAAGTAAAAGACAAGGGATGGGGTGCACAAAGGTCAAATATCCTCCAGCACAGGCGAGGGACACATTAACAGAAACAATTCAAATATCAATTCAATTCATCTGCACCACTCAAGGAGGTATCCTTCTATCACCCTGTGAACTCCAGTTGAAAGCAAAGCTGGAGAGCAAAATCAAGAACAGTAGTTGTCAGGATCACTATTTGCTGAATGATGGGGCCCCAAGACCTAGTAAAATCATGGCAGTGAGACAGATTGGAGTTTAGTAGATAAATTAGTTATCATGAAGAAACAACTATTTTAGGAAAATAATTTGGACACAAAAGCCCAATCCTCACTCACCATGTAATTACATCTTCCTGTGACAACTCTAATATTTTTTCTGCTCATAATTGCATCATATCTTGTGATTTTAGACTGTTTCACTCACGAGTACTTTCTTCTAAAAAAAACGTAATGCTTTGCTTGGGAAAAAAATCCATTTAACCTTCTGTTTAATCTTACTTTCCCAGTTCAATCTGTGGTCTTTGCATTTAAAAACTGTACTTCACTATGGAGAAACAATGCATTTGCATCAATTATATTAATTCCCTTCAAAGATTTGAAATTTAAATGTCATCACAAGATCTTTTTCCTCAATAAATAATTACTTGATGTTTTATTGTAGCTTAAGTTGCAGACCTACAATAAAGTTTATTTCTTAGCTCAAGGTATCTTATTATGGTTAACCAGGATGTACAAGAATACAGGAGAGGGCTAGACCAACACCTTGTATTGTAACAAATTCCATCTATACTCCATCCCTCTACTAATCGTGAGATCTTAATTTAATTAAATGTACCCTTTACATTCAATTCCCAAAATGTTTTGTTCAACATACAGTTCATTTGACTCCTACTTCATTTAGGCTTACGGATCAAGAATTTAGCAGTCAACCATAACCTAAACTATCAAAACTTCCTGCTAGTCGGGTATTATTTAATTTTAACACAGGAGTAAGTTTTCAACATACCAAAGTGACAGCAGCAGCTGTTTTACTCATGAGTGGTCATGCTGGTCATTGTTATCAGGTTTCCAAGATGAGCCAGCCAGAATTCTGTGGAGTAACTGAATACCCAGCATTACTTTAAAATACAGAGATCTTCGCCATGTGCATAAAGTTTAACTGCAACAATGAGGAACACAAAATAATTAAGAATTTTAAAGTGTGTAATTCCCATAATTATTCTGATACTCCTCTCACCTTGGTCACAAAATATCCTCATATTAAAGTTGATAAATAAGTTAATTTTTGCCTTAAAAACACAAGCTTTAGCATTCTGTTGATATCATCCCAGATTTAGTACCTGGGCTTTCATCTTATGATTAGATGGATTTGGTTTTTTTTAAATTCAAATTTATTCTCAAGATGTGAGGAACAAGCAAGTTATTATTCATACCTTTTGGACAGGCCATTTCAAAAAACTGAAAACTGTATTGCAAAGATGCTCCTAGAGTTCCAGAATTATGTCCAAACATGTAAACAATGATGACACATGTAAAACATGCAATTTAGAATAGAACTTAGAAATGATTACATTTCCATGTATTTCCATAGACTATAGCTCCGCCTTCAACACGGTCATCCCCACCAAGCTCATCACCAAACTCCACCAGTTAGGCCTCAGCTCGTCATTATGTGACTGGATCCTGGACTTCCTGCTGGAACGACCGCAGGCAGTGAGAATTAGTCCGCACCTGTCCTCCACTATCACCCTGAGTACCGGCACACCACAGGGCTGTGTTCTGAGCCCCATGCTCTACTCCCTCTTCACACACGACTGTGTTCCTGCATTCGACACCAACACCATTGTCAAGTTTGCAGACGACACAACGGTGATCGGGCTTATCACCAACGGGGATGAAACAAACTATAGAGCGGAGGTGCAGAACCTGGCAGACTGGTGCTCGGATAACAACCTGTCCCTAAACACCACCAAGACCAAGGAGCTGATCATCAACTTCCGTAGGTCACATAACGGGGAATATGCCCCGATCTCTATCAACGGGGACAGTGTGGAGAGAGTGTCCAGCTTCAAGTTTCTGGGCACTCACATTTCGGAGGACCTAACATGGTCCAATAACACTGCTGCGCTGGTCAAGAAGGCACAACAAAGACTGTTCTACCTAAGAACACTGAAAAAGTCTGGTCTACCCCAACAGCTGCTGACGACCTTCTACCGCTGCACCATAGAGAGCATCCTAACGCATGACATCCCTGTGTGGTACCTCAGCTGCACGGAGGCAGAAAGGAAAGCTCTACAGCGGGTAGTCTATAGAGCTCAGAGGGCCATCGGAACACAGCTACCAGACTTGGAGGGCATCTACAACACACGATGCCTCAGAAAGACTCAAAAGACTCTTCACACCCCTGCAACAGTCTGTTCGAACTCCTTCCATCGGGCAGACGATATAAGGCACAGTAGCGCAGCGGTAGAGTTGCTGCTTTACAGCGAATTCAGCACCGGAGACTCAGGTTCGATCCTGACTACGGGTGCTGCACTGTAAGGAGTTTGTACGTTCTCCCCATGACCTGCGTGGGTTTTCTCCGAGATCTTCGGTTTCCTCCCACACTCCAAAGACGTACAGGTATGTAGGTTAATTGGCTGGGTAAAATGTTTTTAAAAAATTGTCCCTAGTGGGTGTAGGATAGTGTTAATGTGCGGGGATCACTGGGTGGCACGGACTTGGAGGACCGAAAAGGCCTGTTTCCGGCTGTATATATATGATATGATATGATAAGGCCTTCTACGCCCGCACCTCCAGACTCAGGAACAGCTTCATCCCCAGGGCCATACCTGCTGAGCCGGGTGGTCACAACACATAGATCAACTTGCACTTTACCCTGTCTAAAACTGTTACAATTGTTTCGTTGGGTTGCTGTTGTCTAAATTACTTAAGTTATTGCATCGTATGGGAGGCGCATTCCCAATCTCGTTGTACCCCTGGGTACAATGACAATAAAGATATATTGTATTGTATTGTATTTACAATTCTGACCCCCCTAGAGAAAGAATTAATGGCTATTAACTTTGTATGATGAGATGCATGACCATAATAAAATGGTAGAATGAATAAAGAGCCTGAACTCTGAATAGCTGATGTTTGCAATATTGCACCTGGCAGGATATAACTCCTAAATCGTGTACACCAGGCTGATAGTACATCCCTCCTTTTGCTTGGGGAGGACGTCTTGGAATGATGAGAACAATGTTTCTGCTGAGATTGGGATGTAGTTAATTGCTGACTGATTGTGGAATTGTGCAAATATAACCTTCTGTGGTATAATAAGGATCCTTACCTTTGACTAATGACTTTGTGAGACATTTTATGACAGTAGAGTGATACTCTACTAAGAATATTGGGCAGGAAACAATCTGTTATTAATTTGAAGGAAATGTTGTGTTAAACATTCTTGCTGCAAATTCTGTATAAAAATGCTGTATCTGAGAGTGGAAGCAAGGGGAGTGCTGAGTATGGTCATACACCCTTAGCACTGATCCCCCCACTCCCGTCTGATGATAATTAAAGATTTGCTTGGTTTACCTTTAACTGTTTATGTTGTTGTCTGTTTTAAGAAACGAACTTTAACACTAGTGGAGAGATTTTGGTGGTGTGGCTAAGAACTCTTCACAAGTTGCTTAGATTGTTTGCACCACAGCCATGGTATGTTGCCAATATTTAAAATTCTAATCCCATACTTGGTTCTATGTAATACTAGCCGGGCATGGACCCGTTGGCCCCAAACCTCTCCTGCGGGCCCGGCAACCCCCGTTGGGTCCAAACCTTTCCTCCGGGCCCGGCAACCCTCCGTGCAAACCTCTCCTGGGGGTGCGGCAACCCCCATTGTGTGCAAACATCTCCTGCGGGCCCGGCAGCCCCCGCTGGGTCCAAACCTCTCCTGCGGACCCGGGAACCCATCCCCAATTGACGACCCGTGGACCTGCTGCCGGCAGGGGAGTCTCCCCCAGGGCCGGGCGAGAGGGAGCCACCCACCCCGGCCCCGGGCGACCAGCAGCAGGAGAGCTCTCCTGACCCCCCCCCCCCCTCCCCCTTACTGGCCACCACTCCCATAATTTGGGCGCATCCCGCCCCCTTCTGGAGCGGCAACCCTCCCCAGGTGCACACGCACGGATCTGGCGGCCATCTTGCATAAATATTAGATGAACAGGCCCCAACTGTGCAGGTGCGGACCCGTTTGTTCTGCGCACGCGCGGATCCGGCGGACATCTTACGCAAGTATCAGATCAACGTGCCCCAGCTGCGCAGGAGCGGACGCGTTGGGCTCCCATTGTGACGTCGAACACGTGGAGCCGTTGGGTTCCCTTTGTGACATTGAACATGGTTGATGGGCAATGAAGTGGAAAAGGGATTTATTAAAGTTTAAAAAGGGATTTTTAAAGTTTAAAAAGTGAAAAACTTTTAAAAGACGTACAGGTATGTAGGTTAATTGGCTGGGTAAATGTAAAAATTGTCCCTAGTGTGTGTAGGATAGTGTTAGTGTGCGGGGATCGCTGGGCGGTGCGGACTTGGTGGGCCGGAAAGGCCTGTTTCCGCGCTGTATCTGAAATATGAAAATAAATAAATATGAAAAAATATATAACAAACATTTGAACCGCAGGACAATGGTAAGGTGGGCCTAAAATTGTTGCGCTATCGTGTACCATTTTGGCTGTATTTCAAGAATAAACACACAAACAAGATGAGAGTTTTATATAGATTAAGATATATATAGATTGAGCTTCGAGTTTTTGGAGATGAACTCATCTGACAAACATTGTTACACAAAAGCCACATCAGGAGCAGGAATCAGCTGCAAGGACAAGTGTGATGAACCACTTGCCTCTGACTTGTGTGGCGAGTGAAAGCAATTGCCAACAACATCAAAACTCTATTTAGTGAGCATGGCATCAAGAAGCACTGATAAACTGAAGCCAATGGACATCAAAAGGGAAAAACACTTCAATGGTTGCAGTTGTACCTCACACAAAAACAAATGATTATGGTTGTGTGGGAAAGAACTGCAGATGCTGGTTTAAACTGAAGATAGACACAAAAACTGGAGTAACGGGACAGGCACCATCTCTGGAGAGAATGAATGGGCGACGTTTCGGGTCAAGTCTGAAGAAGGGTCTCAACCCATAACTTGACCCATGCCTTCTCTCCAGAGATACTGCTTGTCCCGCTGAGTTACTCCAGGTTTTTGTGTCTATCTTGGAATGATTATGGTTGTCGGAGATTAATCATCACAGGACATAATGCAGCAGTCACACATTTAGTGTATAAACCAGACTATCCACATCCACATCCAATTCAATAACATCATAAGGTCCAAAGTAGAGATGTTCATTGGTGATTGCATATTCTTAGCAACTGGAACCGTTCATACCTACGTATGGTAAGACCTAAACAATACGGAGGCAAGAGCTGATGTGGCAAGTAACATTCATGCCATTAAAATGTATTAATGATCAACTCAAAAAAGACAATCTAATCACCTCTTGACATTCAATGTACCTCACCCTCCACACCTTGGTAGTCCTCATAGATTAAAAGTCAACTGGGCCAGCCACACAAATACTGTGGCTATAAAAGCAGGTTTAAAGCTGGGCATCCTGTGGCAAGTGACTAACTTCCTGATAACGCAAAGTCTTTCTAATGCATTTTAAAAGACACACTTCAGGAGTGTAACATAATGCTCCCCACTTGTCAAGCTCAGTGCAGCTTGAACATCTCTCAAACAGTCTAATATTAAAAGACTGACTACCACTTGATTAGTACCCTATCCACTCCCTTAACATTAATTCCTTCCACCATTAACAAAAAGCATTATTTCCAAGGCCTGCCCAAAAGGACAAGGGGTTCAGGTACAGGAGGATTGCACGGCAGGCGAGTTCATTGCCCCGGACCCGTACTGTTGCCACGCAACGCCTACTGGAGGGCACTGCAGTTCAATGTTGCGGCCGCACTTTGCTGCAACTCGGCTTTCCCCGGACCCTCCGGCTGGTCTTCTCCCATCAGCGTGTCTGCGGCTCCCTCCCGGCGCTCCGAGTGTCCCGATACCTCTCCCGTTCCTGCACTCCTCGCTCCTCCAGGCTCGGTGCCCCTGCGCCGCGCCTCGCTTCCTGCAGCTCTTCAGCCCCTCACCGCTCCTGCTGACCCACCAGCTCCTTCTCCCCGCTCGCCCTCTCCGTCAGCCTGGGTCCGCTTCTACTTGGCCGGCGCTCAAAACCTCGAGGCTGGGGCCACCGAGCGGAGCTTTGGCCTGGTCCGCCTCGGCTCAGAGCGCCCAGCCCTCGCTGCTGCTCGGCCTCGGCTGCCGATCGGCCTCTCCCTGGTCCTCTTCCTGCTCCTCTTCGGGCTCGACGCTCCGCTCCTCATCTTCCACCGCCTCCACCTCCAAGGCCGTCGAGCCTTTCCTCCCTGGACCCTTCGCCTTCAGGTGGGTTGCCGACCTCCAACGCTCGCTGCTTCTGCCCCTGCAGACCGTCCAGGCCCCTCAGCTCGGGTTCATCCCGCTGCTCCTCTGTTGGGGCAGACCAGCCTTTTGCAGTGTTCTTTGGAAAAACAGTCGTTGCTGTGCCTTCTTGACCAGCACAGCGGTGTTAGTGGACCATGCGAGGTCCTCCGAAATGTGTGTGCCCAGAAACCTGAAGCTGGACACTCTCTCCACACTGTCCCCATTGATAAAGATCGGAGCATATTCCCCATAATGTGACCTCCTGAAGTTGATGATCAGCTCCTTGGTCTTAGAGGTGTTCAGGGACAAGTTGTTATCTGAGCACCAGTCCGCCAGGTTCTGCATCTCCGCTCTGTAGTGTGATTCATCACCGTTGGTGATCAGCCCGATCACAGTTGTGTCGTCTGCAAACTTAACAATGGTGTTGGTGACGAATGCAGGAACACAGTCGTGTGTGAAGAGGGAGTAGAGCATGGGGCTCAATACACAGCCCTGTGGTGTGCCGGTACTCAGGGTGATAGTGGAGGACAGGTGCGGGCCCAGTCTCACTGCCTACGGTTGCTCCGTCAGGAAATTCAGGATCCAGTCGCATAACGACGAGCTGAGGCCTAGCTGGTGGAGTTTGGTGTTGAGCTTGGTGGGGATGACTGTGTTGAAGGCAAAGCTATAGTCTATGACTACGACTCCTTGATTTCTTGTGTATCCGACTCCTGCAGCACCAAAATTGCTCAGGCTCCGAAGCCCTGACGCAATGCAGACTCTTTATTGTCACTAGGTTAAATCATTGACACCCTCCCCTGCAGCAGTGTGGGAGTACCTCTACCAGGACTTCAGCACCACTTGTTCAAATGGAATATATTCAAATTATCGTCCAACATTTTTGCCACCTCCAACGGGATCCCACTACTGGCCACACCTTCCCACCTCCCCCCTTTCTGTTTTCCGCAGAGACCGTTCCCTCCGAATCTCCATGGTCCACTCATCCCTTCCCACCCAAATCACCCCCTCCCCAGGTACCTTCCCCTGCAACCGCAGGAGATGCAACATCTGCCCCGTTACCTCCTCCCTCGACTCCGTCCAAGGACCCAAACAGTCTTTCCAGGTGAGGCAGAGGTTCACCTGCACCTCCTCCAACCTCACCTGGAACTGTATCCCCTGTTCCAGATGTCAACCTCTACATCGGCAAGACCAAGCGCAGGCTCGGCAATCGTTTCGCTGAAAACCTCCGCTCAGTCTGTCTTAACATATCTGATCTCCCGGTGGCTCAGCACTTCAACTCCCCTCCCATTCCCAATCTGACCTGGGCCTCCTCCATTATCAGAGTGAGGCCCAGCGCAAATTGGAGGAACAGCACCTCATATTTCGCTTGGGTAGTTTACACCCCAGCGGTATAAACATTGACTTATCCAACTTCAGATAGTCCCTGCTTTCCCGCTCTGTCCCCACCCCCTTCCCAGGTCTCCCACTCATCTTCCCGTCTCCGACTACATTCTATCTTTGTCCCGCCCCCTCCCCTGACATCAGTCTGAAGAAGGGTCTCAACCCGAAAAGTCACTTCTCTCCCGAGATGCTCCTTCTCTCCCAAGATGCTGCCTGACCCGGCGTTACTCCAGCAATTTGTGTCTACATTCAAATCTTGTCAGTAGTGCTCAGATCCTGAAAATTGAATAATAACACGCCAAAAGCTTTGTGCCAGACATAAATGTAGCCACTTTCTTAAATTAATACATAAGTGCAGCTATAAGTTATGGTTCATTGTTCATTTAATAGCCCATAAGGCAAGAATGGCGAACCATATTAATACAATGTAGGTAAAATGCACAATTACAGCTTGTTGTATCTGGTCGCTGGACTACTTCAGGAGTGTATTTAAGAGCCAACACATAATAGTGGAGTCAAATAAATATAGGCCAAACTGGATAATGATTGAAGATGGTCTTCCCCTAAAACGACAATTGTATTTTTGATTAAGACGTCCAATATTAACATGGCCATCAATAAAACTGATATTTTATACCCCAGGTTATTTAAATAATTAATTGAATTTAAATTTTGTAGTTACAGTGGTTTCTGGATGACTACCCCAGTAATGGGCTATACTGCCTCTCAATCATTAAACTATTGTTTCCTTTGATTGACATAGGCCAGTTTAGAACATTTTGTGTCTATCTTCGGTTTAACCCAGCATCTGCAGTTCCTTCCGACACAATCCAATTGAAGCATCTGGAACGCAGCTTGGGTGCAGTTGGGTTCCAGGTCAGGAAGTGAATAGGCTCACACTGATCTGGTGTACTTGCATGAAATTTGCCAGTCTTGGTTCACACACATCTCTTCTAACCTTGTCCAATGCATCTGTTAGTCTCAATATGGCCTCCTTCACTTCAGTGAGACCAAATGCAGACTAGCCCACTGCTTTACTGAGCACCTGCACTCTATCTGCCATGGTCACCTGAAGCTCCCTGGTGCTAGCAATTTCAATGCCTCTTCCCATTCCTGCACTATCCTTGGCCTTCTCCACTATCAGAATGAGGCAAAATGCCAAGTAAAAGGTCATCACCCCTCATTCCACCTCTGAGGTCTAAAACCCGATAGGATAAATATTGAATGCTCCCATTTCAGGTGCTCTGCCCCGACCAACCCCCCAAATCTCACTACCCATCCTGATCCATCACACAACACTCCTCCCCCTCTCATCCAACTTCTTCCTCACTTACCCCACTCCTCTCCTTGGACCCATTGCACCTCCCCCCTCAGTCATTCCCTTCTGCCACCCCACCACCCTTATTTGGTCCCACCACCTTCCTTTCCCATCATCCTAAGCCCCTTGTTATCTCCAGCGATCATGCCCTAGCTTCCAAGGTTTTCCCCACCCCTCTTCCCCACTGGACTCCATCCTCCACTTCACCCTCCTCACCTGGATCTTCCTACAGGCATGCAGGTTAATTGGCTTGGTAAATGTAAAAATTGTCCCCAGTGGGTATAGGATAGTGTTAATGTGCTGGTCGGCACGGACCCGGTGGGCCGACAGGGCCTGTTTCCGCGCTGTATCTCTAAACTAAATTCTGTGCCAACTTGCAGCTCACTCTTCCTCCACTTTTTATACTTGTTTCTTTCTCGCCACTCTTTCAATTCAGAGGAAGGGTCCCGACCAGAAATGTTGACCATTCACTTCCCTCCAAAGATGCTGTGCCTATCCACTGAATTCCTTCAATAGATTGTCTTTTGTTCAGGGTTTTATTATCCATTCCCTTTAAACTCGCCAGGTTCACAGGAAAATTATATAGGTCCACCACCAATTTTCCGACACCCTTGGTTCCAGAGCCTTTCTGGATTATCTATTTTACCAAACCAACGGAGACCATGGCCTCTGAGAGAAATCTAACGATACTAGAATGGTCCGCCAATGCTGCCAAGAGACTGAGATACCGACCCACAAAGTCCGGCCGTGGGAATCTACCAGACCAGAGTTCCAGAGCCCCGGCCACAGGGGGCAGATTCGGCCTGCCGATCAAAGTGAATGTCCTGCGTTACCCAACCTTGGCGCCACATTTTCTGGGGGACTTCTGGAGAGCATTTCCAGTGTCATTTCAAGGCATTCAAGGTCAAGACACTTCCAATGAAACCAGATGTTACTGGTTTATCCACATGTACATTGTTTTATAAACAACTCCAAAAATTAAAGTTGCTATTGTTGGCAGAGAAACCTTTGACAGTCCTACTAGATTTTTCACAGGTTCTCAGGTTTTCTCAGGCCTGCATATCTAAAGTACGTTTTTTTAAAAATATCAATGAAATATCATAAATCCCTTAATATCAGTTTATGTTAATAGCTTAATGTGTAGGAAGAAACTGCAGATGCTGGTTTACACTGAAGATAGACACAAAATGCTGGAGTAACTCAGCAGGACAGGCATCTGGATAGAAGGAATGGGTGATGTTGCGGGTCGAGACCCTTCTTCAGACTGAGTCAGGGGAGAGGGAGATACAGAGATATGGAAGGGTCAGGTGTGAAAATGAGACATCAAAGAGACAACAACAAAAAATATGTTAAGCCATTAAATACTCCCTGGAACTTTAATTAATATATTTCTATTTAAAATTCAAGATTTTCCTTAAAGACTATCTGGCATCAATCAAAACTCGATGGCTAAAGAAGCATTCTTACATTGGATGGAAATTTGAATGACAGGCCAACCTCAACCTGTACCTAGAGAATCAAAATCTACCAACAGCAATGAATTAATAAGGCTGCAGCTGAGTGGCCCGATTAAAATTTAAAATGTGACAGTCCAAAGGATTTCCCAGATGGGATGGGTGAACACGTCTTGCTATTAGTATATAGATGATAATTTAAATGTTTATTTAACTTCAACCAGAGTAAAATTCTTTACTGTAAATACCAATGTAAAATTGAAGATGAGACCAAAATAATATTATTTGATACTTAATTCCAATTTTTTGCAATTAAAAAATACTCATTTAAACATCATTCATATTAACAAATTGCTGCTGTTACATTGGGAATCAAAATACAAGTAATACTTTGATGTGGAAAAACTAGTTCCATGTGACCACCCCATAGAATTTGTTAATCACACAAAATGTGAGGCAACTTCAATCCTCATGCTGGTCCAAAGAAAGGAACATTGACACATCAGTCCAGGATAACAACTAAAGAAATTATATTGCCGCCATAACATTGGTATTTTAATCATTTTGGTATGCGTTTAGATTATTTTGACTGCAGTATGCTAGACTTGTGCACCTGAAGCAACTAGTACCATAGCACAAGAAGTCAGTAAAAGAAGAGATGGATATTAGTGGCTGTGGTGCTAATGAAGCAGACTACAGGTCTCTGCTCAGTAACAAAAGAGGTTAAGGTTCCAAAAGAAAATTTAGTTATGGGATATTCAATAAGAAGGGTCTTGACCCAAAACGTCACTCATTCCTTCTCTCCAGAGATGCTGCCTGTCCCGCTGAGTTACTCCAGCTTTTTGTGTCTATCTATAAGAAATGAAAAGTCAGACACTAGTCAATTTCCTTCCGACAACGATGTAGTAAATTAATAGCACACTGCTTAATTTGATGAGTGAAAACATACATGTTTCAGTCCACACATCATTCATCCAGTGGCCATCGTTGCCAGATGGAATATAAGCGAGTTTGGTATTTCGACTGAGCATGCGTTGGTCATAGGTCGCAGGGGCTAAACATTCTCGCCGGCTGAACTGCTGAGTTTATACAGACCTGCGTTTCATCCGTATTTTCCAGTTTTGCTTCGTAGAGATAACAAAATACTGCTTTAAAAAAAATTAATTAGGTGTAATTAGGTGTAATTAGTCTTGTACAAATTAACCATAAATACACCGAATTAATTTTTTTTAAACAGTATTTTCTTATCTCTACGAAGCGAAACTAGAAAATACGGATGAAACGCTGGTCTGTATACACGCAGCAGATCAGCCGGTGAGAATGTTTAGCCCCTGCGACCTATGACCAGCGCATGCTCAGTTGAAATACCGAACTTGCTTATTGCAAGTGCGTGATTTTAAAACCTCACACCAGCTCGAACCCCCAATTGAAATACTTTGCAACCTATTACTCCGATGAATAAGGCTTAAATCTTCCTGGTTTTCACAGACCTATGTTTCAAAGACTATCCAAACATGCTCCCTTATCCTTTGTTGCACCAAAGAATCTTTAAGTAGAGGTTAATTTATTAATATATTTGCATTGTTCCAAATACTTTTGGACTAGGACAGCAATTCTTCCATACAGCAAGTGAATATTTTATTATAAAGTTCAGATTTGTGAAACATAGGTGTATGTGTGGCAAGGATCTGCAGAACCCTTCTTCAGACTCAAAGCTTCACCCATTCTTTTTTTTCTAGAGATGCTGCCTGTCTCGCTGAGTTACCCCAGAACTTTGTGTCTATCTTCGTTATAAACACAGGCCTCCATTTCAACACAGAATGAAAAATTTAAATGATTAATAAACAAATAGGTAATCTGCTCAACCTGCAATTTCAACCAGAGACTAAGTGATGGAACAATTGTGGCTTCCCCACCAGATTCATACTTTTTCTGGAGTTTCCTAGTGAGAAGGACAAAGGGCATGCTCTTCGGGACCCAACATGTAGAAACCTGGTTTATTCACAAAATGCTGGAGTAACTCAGCAGGTCAGGCAGCATCTCGGGAGAGAAGGAATGGGTGACGTTTCGGGTCGAGACCCTTCTTCAGACTGAAGTAGATGTAGAAACCTGGGCTCCCTAGCTGAATTTAAACTCTCACCATCCCTAAACACCTCTAAGGCACCTGCTGGAAATAAGTTTGTGCAAGTTCCCAGAGATGACACACCACCCAAACTGCCAGTGTGGACTGACAGCAAAATGTAGTACAAATTAGTATCTCGGGGTATCTGCACAACAATCCTTTCAAGATAATATGTTTGAAATAAGACAAACGACTTGTTTTAAGAAAAATATTCATTTAAATTCTACTGCTGCCACAGCGTGATTTGAACTCATGCCTTTCAACTATGCAGACAGGATTCTGCATCACAGGTCCGATAATTCACTACATCTAGAAATCTAGAATTAGGGGGGAAATGCACCAGGTGGTTAGAAATACAAGAACAGAAAAACACAAATGAATGCTTAGCCCCACAAACACATTCCATCATTCAACATCATGGCATATCTATGACTCAACTCCATATTACTGCGTATATTTCAGATCCAGATTTAAAATTATTCATTTGTCCAATATTAATTAGCTTCATAGATAAGGGTTCTGAACTTGCATCTTTTGCACTAAGGCATGATTTTTAGCTACACACAAAGGCCTGCCATTCCTCCTCCCCCTTGTATTGGAACTTAGCTAGCCATGCACAAGATCTACTACAGTAACTCAAAACTGCTTTAACAGCATCTAGCAAACTCATGACCATCATCAACTAATCAAGTCGTTGAGTTTATTGTCATATGCACAAGTATCTAAAATAAATATTTTTGGTATGATACGATAAAACTTTATCCCAGGAGGGAAATTGCTCTGCCATATTATTGGTATATCAGACCAAAGGCACAGAAAGACAAATAATTTACACTTAAAATGTGATTTGAGATTTTTAACCAGTTTTAACAATCACTTTTTATGTGCACATTAAAAATAAGAGGGGGCCAGGGAGAAGGTAGGATTGCTCAAATATAAAGGGGGGAATATATGCTTAAAGTCGGAGGATGCAAGTGAGGTACTAAACAAGTACTTTGCATTTGTATTCAGAGTGTAGTAGAGGCAAGGAATAGGAGAATCACGTACAGGCAGACTTGGCATCTTGTTCGGCACAAACATTGTGGACCAAAGGGCCCTTTCCTGTGTAGGAAAGAACAGCAAATGCTGGTTTAAATCGAAGATAGACACAAAATGCTGGAGCAACTCAGGCAGCATCTATGGAGAGAAGCAATGGATGACGTTTCGGGTCGAGACCCTTCTTCAGACCCTTTCCTGTGCTGTTCTATATTCTGTATATTCTGCTACTACAACTATTTGCACAACTAATCCAAATTTCTATTTATGAATTTCCATTATTTTCCCAAATGCAGCAAGACCGATATTCAATTTAAGGGACAGCACAATTTCATATAATGTCATATAATTTAACAAGGCAGGCACGGTTTTACTGATTGTGGATGATCAGCCATGATCACAATGAACAGTAGAAAATTACAACATTTGTATTTCATATTTTGGATTTCTATTCATAAAACCTGTCAGTACAATATTCTGCCACATTCAAACGTTTCAATATTATATCACATCCCTCTTTACATAAATTACAATAAAGGAGCGTTTTTTCAAGATATTCAGTGCATCTTAAAGAGGATATATGATTGGATTTTCATTAACTTCCAGATCTCCTACAATTCCTATAGAACTATCTCAGAGCTAGAAGGAAATGGGGAACTTTCCACGGAAATCCAATTGAAATTTTAAGAAATATGAACAAGCAAAATGTAAACTTTAACACAATTTTTTGGAGCAAAGTAAGAACCTTCCTTTAAACTTTGAAAAATAGTTTCAAGCATGTACCCAATGTTTTAACTCTATATTCCATAGTAATTTGCAATCTTATGGAAAATAAATCAGTTTATATGCAGAAAGAAGGATTCCAAATTTCAGGTTTCAAACTGCATTCAAGTGAAGGTACATTTGATAAACAAAGACAAGAAGCACTGCACCAGAAAAGACACTCACTCCATCACATACACCTGACATTACTTCAGAAAGGCAAACACTGATTTCTCATCATGCAACCAATCAAATAAATACAATTGTTCTTTACTTTCCTGAAGAGCAGCAAAGGCACTTTAACTCAACTGGGCAGAATATTTTATAAATTTAGAAAGTAATTAAAGATATATTGAATTCTATACTTTTCTATAAACCACCATTAAAATAATCTTTTGATACTCATTATTTAAATAGCTTGCTAAATTCAATTTCCAGATAAAACTTATGCCATTTGGTAAATGACTGTCATTTTTTTAAAATGCGAGCATACTTTTATAGGAAAAAAATCTGAATAATCATTTTGACTCCTATATTAACAAGTTTTAAACTTGGACACCTCATGCATGATTGTTCTGCCATTTTTACAAAAGGATTTAAAACTAGATTTTGTCAAAACTTGAGTTTAAATCATCTGCTATAATCTATGTATCATAAAATATCCTTTAAGAATCAGTTTTTAAAGTATTTAACTCCAATCACAGAATCTCTACGCATTACCTTTACTGGCTCCTGCACAATTTTTTTATCCTGCCCACGGCACTTTGCATCAGCATCAACCCCATCCTCTTTGTTAGTGGATGTCCCATGCCTTTCAGTTGCATTATTTGTGCAATTGTTCTGTTCTCTTCCCAATCCTGCTTCCTGACATTGCACTTTCAAGAATAATTTATGCAAGTACTCATAAAAAGATTTTAACATCCTGCACTCTTAGGAGTTTGATACTTGAAATTTCTATCACTTCCAGTGGAGAGATGCTGCAGCATCTACACTATGTAATACACTGAACTACAGGCCAAAAATGGTATGTGAATGAAACTCAGTCTCTTTCTCTCTGCAATGTCGCAAAGCCTGCAGGTTCAATGCAGCATTTTCCCAGCCACTCATAGAACAAGATACTAATATGCTTCATTTCAAAACCACCTTTCAGCAAATCAAATTTCAAATGTCTAAAGCGAAAGCATCTACAGGGTCATAGTTGACGAAAAATTGCTGAACAATTCACACTGATCAATAGTTTTCTCATTTGTCATACCAGATCATTATGTTTCATGTGCAGACAGTTTAACTGAAATGGATTGAACACCAGCTAACACCATTATGCAAAAATCCTGGAGGAAACACTGGCTGATTCAACCTAATTAACATTCGCGTCAGCTTATCACAGTTTAAAATTGTGCAAAGAAAGCACTTGACAATTTTGCACCATTCTTACCCTAAGTCTACAATTAACGTCTAAAATTATGCAAACTACAAGTTACCAATTAAGCTATTATAATGAATTCTGTACCATTTTTTTACCCATGGACAGTATGCCTATTATTTCAAAACATTCCAATTGGCACGATTAAGATTTAAGTAAAAGCAGGTTAATCCACATATCTAAATGACTAGAAATCAAACTAATGAAAGCACTGAAATGACAATTAAAATGGATTCCAATCCCAATATTTCAGAATTCATTGATATGGCTCAACAGGGCAGTAATAACAGCCATTCAGATTGACTTATTTTAGTACATTCACTTTCCAGCAAGATGCAAGTAAAAGTTATCAAAATGGAAGACATTTTGCTTTTTTTCCCTATCTGATAACAACAATGTTGTAGGGTGCATGTTACTGTCTAAACACACGATTTATATTTTTCAGTTTTAATAAATGGAAGTCCAATGTAAAAAGTATTCCTAATGTTTGCCATTGCCAAATCTGTATTTCATTTGGTTTTGACAATTATCACCCTGTTAGGCAAACTGGAATCTAATGAGACATCACATTTGTAGCTCAACACTAAACAGTAGCAAAGGATTCTGAATAGAAAAATATTATATATTACTGGGATGACTGAAATAGGACATCTAATCACTGAATCATGCAGAAGATTGGAAATAATGATACAAAATATTTCAAAACCAGCAACTGCAACTGGGGATATTAATAGTTAATTAAATGGTGTTCATCGCAACACCTCAGTCATCTATAAGAAATAAACTTTCAAGCCCAGATAAGTCTAATCAGCGACCTCAACACTTTAAATTAGATGTCATGGTCTTATACAAGAATAAGTGACAAACAACAATCTTAATTTCAAAAACTAATTGCCACAAAATCACATCCAGTTCACCGATGTCTGATAAGAATGCCTTGGCTTCTTTGGCCTTAGTAAGTCAATTGTACCAAGCTACTACAAAATAAAACATTGTTGGGGCACTCAACAAAACATAATCACATCTAGCATAAACTTCTCAGTAATATTTCAGAATATGTTAATATTTGGCAGACCTGCCTCACAGAACAGACAAGCAATTGACTGACAAAAAAAAAACACACTTTTACTCCAATACCGTCCCAGAGTATGAACTCGTGCAGCTGTAAGTCAAATTCACCAAATGTGGCAGTATACAGTCCAAACAGCAGACCCAGCCACCTCCAAAATTAACTGCTGATTTCCTCCTACCATCTTCCTCAGGTGATGCATCAGTATAAATGTTGAGCATCATTTGGAAGAACACCAAGAGGAAGAAAGGCATATATGTACTACTGGGAGAAATACCCTTTAACAAAACTAGTCTTGTTCCACTAGTACTGTTTGACCTATATTTAAGATTCAGTCATCAGCCAAATCAAAAATATGAATATCATAGTGTTTGGACATAAAGATCAGGAGCAGTGTTTGCAACTCACAGTAGAGAAGCAGCAACAGCACTTCTTACCAAACTGTTTCAGTGGAAAATTACCACGTATGTCATATGTAAAAATTGCAAACAAATCTCACACAGCACAGACTGCTTTCCATCTTCCACAAATTGAAGTCATCCTCATTAGTACAATCGAGCATTTAATAACCAATGACAAGCGTACTGTTGTAGTTCGGGGTTTCCCCATCAACACTTGGCTCCAAAGCTTACAATAGCTTTAACCTAAACATTTGAATCCCAGAGAAGAGGCAAGAAGAGCAACTTGGACATCAAGACAAAAGCTGACAGGGTGCCATATGAAGCAGCCCTGGCAGTATTAAAGTAAATGGGGGAAAAGGGGCAAAATCATTTACTGGCCTGATTCATGCTTAATTAATACAAATGTGGCTATTACCAAAATGTACTGAAATTCCCCGCCCTCCCCCAATAAAACAAAGCAAAAGATTGGGTTGGCGAATGATAAATATCTGTCAGAATTTTCATCATTTCACTATTGATGACCAGCCTTCAACTGTTTGGTTCCCAATTAAGTGTAATATGTAAAATAGTAAGACTGATGGAGTGTGTTTACTTCAATGCAAGGAGTATTATGAACAGATGAACTTAAAGCATGGATCAAAGCATGTAATTATGATGTTGTGGCCATTACAAAGACTTGGTTGCAAGAGGGTCTGGACTGGCAGCACAACGTTCCACGGTTTCAACATTTCAGGTATGATAAAGAGGGAAGGTAAAAGAGGTGGTGGAATTGCATTACTAATCAGGGAGAATGTCACAGCTGCACTCAGAAAGGACACACTTAACAGCTCATTCACTGAGACAATATGGGCCTCTGGAATTCACTCTAAATGTCTGTCATTTCATCTTACTTTTGTGCATCTCTTTGACCTTTTCGACAATCCAGATGGTTTGTTGCAATGGATTCACCATTTACTTTTTCTTGTAAATAATGGACAACACTGTTGGCTGCTGATTATCGGCAAATCTCGTGTTTATTTCCTCAGAACCGGTAAAATGGCCTTCACGAAACCAACAAGTGCCTAATAATAAACACAATGAACTTGCTCTATTGAAACAGATCATCGCACCTCAAGGGATTAGGAGCACAGAAGTTGAGAAATCTTACCACAACTATACACGGTTGTAACAAAATGCTACAGAAAAGGTTGCAGATGTCATACTCTACAGCTATCGTGATCCAATGATAGAGAAATAATGTTCAAATCTGATGGATTACATGCCATTTCAGCAAGTTGTTTTGTCGAGGTTGGGTGTGGAAAGCATGTTGTTTACTGCATGAATTTGCTCCAACTTAAATGTTGCCCAGATCTTGTTGTTTGATTGGGCTGCATCCGAGTGCTTTATACCAGTTGTTCAAATAGGTTTGCTAACATTCTAGGAAAAATGGTTTCAAGTGAAAAATATGCTGGGTATATTTGCATTTAACAGAAATTTCATGTTTCAGAATTTATTTTTCATTAAAAATGTATTTTATAACATTTCCTAAAGGCCTGCAAACAGTTCTGGCAGCACAAAGGCCAGGCCCAGGATACAGAGCACTTTTCACATCATCAGTGACGGTCTCTACTTACAGTGCATTACAGAAGGGCCATGGTGGCAACAATGGCAGCGTAGGAAGATGCAGATTTGAAAGATTTTGTTTAACCACAGAACAATGAAGCAATGGGATCAATGTGATCTGGCCTAATAATGACAAGATGAGCAACTGAAGATAGTAGGGTTTAAAATCATTGAGATGCTCCTGAAGAAATATCCTAGGGATAAGATGACACAATGCCCCATATGTCCAAATATTGCCAACAAAGTGCCAGGTCCTATGAGATATTGCTAAATGCCACCTCGTCCTCTTCTCTCCTTATTAAACCAACAGAAATTTCTATATGAAAAAATCTTCCTGTTCACTCAGGTGGCTCCTTGTAACCAATTATGCCATTTCTGTGAGATGACATGGCCAACATAGAATATGCAAATTTTATCATAGGTATGACAGGCAGGCAGTCTATGAGGTGGCACACCCTTTCAGCCATTTGCATGGAGCTTCCGTGTACTCCCAACAGAACTAGAAGTTCTTCACATCATCCAAAAGCATTTACTCCACAAAAACTGTCATGGGTCATTGATTCCCATGGAGATGTTGAAGTTTTTTTCTAAGAAGGATTTAAGAACATCCCTGAAAATTTCCCCCCGTGTATCTAGTGGAGTCTTCACACTGACAGAGTTCAGGATAGAACATCGGTTTCTGAAGTTTGGTCAGACATGCACTAAACACAATGTTCCCGAGGGAACGGAGTGCAATGAATGCTGGGAATGTTGGCCTGGGACTGGATACTGAACTTCCATCATTCATATCATATCATATCATATACATACAGCCGGAAACAGGCCTTTTCGGCCCTCCAAGTCCGTGCCGCCCAGTGATCCCCGTACATTAACATTATCCTACACCCACTAGGGACAATTTTTACATTTACCCAGCCAATTAACCTACATACCTGTACGTCTTTGGAGTGTGGGAGGAAACCGAAGATCTCGGAGTAAACCCACGCAGGTCACGGGGAGAACGTACAAACTCCTTACAGTGCAGCACCCGTAGTCAGGATCGAACCTGAGTCTCCAGCGCTGCATTCGCTGTAAAGCAGCAACTCTACCGCTGCGCTACCGTGCAGCCCCATGTTGCCAGTGGATTCGGAAGACTTTTGAGACAGCATCAATGTGAACTCTCCAGCGCTTTAAGCTATTTCCTGGGAACATAGTCCAAGTCTTAGAAGCAAATGGGAGAGCAAGGATCACAAATACTCTGTTGACCACAAACGTACTAGGTGAATTTCTGGTTAACGGTGACCCACAAGATGCTGATAGTGGAGGATCAGCATCTTGAATGCACATAGGACGTCAACCCATTCCTGAATAATCTTGCTGTGTACAGCTGTAACTGATGGTGAATTGCAAATGGAATAGAACATTGGGATATTTGCTGAACACTGCACATTTTTGACATCTTGATGGGAGGAAAATGTTTTGGTTTTGGACACAGCCCTCAGGTGTTCCTGCTGGCCGTGAGGTTGGGATCTACCTTCTCTATTTTAATTAAACACCAGATGTCACAGGATTGCAGATCTGATGAAGTTTTGAGGTCACTTAGTAACGTCTATTGCACACTATGTAGCATATCTGAAGTCCAATGTTACATGTTCACTAAGATAGTATCTCATTTTTAGGCACAGCGTTATTTTGTCATGCCTACTGAACTCTTCATTGAACTAGGTCTGATCATCTACTTGATAGGAATGGCAGAGTTAGTGATAATCCAGACAAGCTTAGACATCATGATGGTGTATATTTCTGCTGTTGTTTATCCAGTTCTTCATGGATGCCAATTGAGCTCAGATCTATTCTGCGTTTATCACAATTGTATTGTCACACAACACACCAAGGTACATCAGCAATGTGAAGACAGGACATTGTTGTTGCAAGAATTGCAAAGCAGTCATTCCTACCCATGCTATCACAGTCCTATGCATCTGTCACAGTTGGATTGGCAACAATGATCTTTATCACTCACTTGGATTCACTCAGAACCTGCCTTAAATATTAGTATGGCAGCTATGTCCTTTAGGATTCAATCAGGTAAAAGATATTGAGGTTTTCCCTACCCAATAGGAATATTTTCCCTACCGTCTGTGCCATTGCTACTTTCAATGCTCCTTCCAAGTGTTAGGCAACACAGAATAGTGTTAGGCAACACAGAATAGCTCTGATTTATCAATAAAGGTCGTGCGCTGGGGGGTAATGAGGAAGAATTGTTCGTTGCTTCTGTTTGGTGCGATGTCACAAGACTTTGTAGATTCTGGAGAATTCCCAAAGCTACTTCTTCCTTCCCGTATACCACTGTGCTGCCACCTCTGATACGTTGAACTGTTTGCAGTACTGAATATTACTAAGTCTTTGATGAAGTCTGGCAAAGTTATAAGGACCACCACCGATTTTCCAGCACCCTTGGTGCCAGAACCTTATCGTATTATCAACTTTCCGGACCAACAGAGGCCCGAAATACCGGCCCGCAAAGTCGGCCGCAGAAGACGGCTATGGGAACAGATCTGCCGGCTCTGGCCGGGCTAGAATTCCAGATCCCCGGCCGCAGCTGGCAAATTGACCGTGGTCATCAGCTACGGGGATGGATCTGCCGGCTCCTGCCGGGCTGGAGTTCCTGAGCTCCGACCACAGCAGGAAAATTCAACCCGCTGATCAGCTTGGAAGTCCCGATGAGGTAGAGATCGGCCACCTCACCTGGCCGAGGTGCTATATTTTCGGGGGGACTTCCGCGGTGGATTTCAAATGTGCAATCATAATTTTGTCTGGATTAAAGGGGGTGCCAGATCACCAGCAGCCGGGTCACCAGATGCCAGAAAATTTGTGGTGAACCTGTACCTACAAAATCATTTCTTATCATGTTAAGTAATCAGTCTGAAGAAGGATCCCCACCCAAAACCGTCACCTATCCACGTTCTCCAGAGATGCTGCCTGGCCCGCTGAGTTACTGCAGTACCTTGAGTCTTTAATTGCTTATCCTAAAAGAGCCAAGAGTGTCATATGTACCGAAACAGAACAATCACAATATTTCTTACAACAGCACATCAGGTTTGTAAGCAATTTACAAACCAATTTAGGTATCCATGTCCAGACATCTGAGGCTTTGCAATTCTACCTAGTGTCCAAATTAAATGCTCAAAGCTGTCAGGAGTCCGGTTATATGCCCCGTTTCAACGCACCTGTAACGTTAGAACAGATTGGCTTGCTGACCCATTTAAAATTATCTCAATTTACACAATGGAAGCAAGATAGTCAAGGAAGGAAGATTTCCTCAAGGTTTTACTGGACCCACATGGACCTTCACGACAAAGTTATATAAATTAATCCTAAAAGTTGTTATTGAACAATCGGCCTGACACGTTGACTGATTCTTTCTCCGCAGATGCAGCCCGACCCGTGTCCGATATTTAATTTTAATCGCTGAAGGTTCTTCATTCTCGACGCCAAATGGATCTTGGACATCTTGCAAAAGCCTAGGGCAACTCTACGTCTCACCACGGGACACCCGGCAATGGTCTAATAAAGCGTTAATGGCGGAATTTCCCCTCTGCTCAGGCTCCTCCCAGCAGATTAGCAGGCTGGCACATTTTCGGCCCTTACCGGTAATAAAATCAAACCTCGACTCACCCTCAGCTCCGATTCAGTCCGGTGGACGCCGAGCCGCGGCAACCCGACCGTCAGGTCTTCGACGCACACCCCCCCGTCCTGGTTGACATCCAGTTGCTGGAAGAGGACCTGGAAGCGCCGTTCCTGCTCGGCCCGGGCCGCCTGGCAGTGGCTGTCGGCCGGGAACGCCGACTCGCACTTGCAGAAGTGGCCGCTGATTAATGGTGAGACGTGGGCACGTTCTTTCATTCCCGGGCGAGCTGGATTCTGAGGAGAAAGGCGGCTCGACGGCTGAAATTTTCGAGGGGAAAGAAGAGAGGAAAAAAAAAGCCCGCGATGGACTCGCTCGTTCTCGCCGGGAAAACCAGCTCACGAGCGCTTGCTCTCCACTTGCATGGCGGGCGGGGTTTCGATTGACAGCCATGTTAACCAATGGAAACGAAAGGCCTGGCCTGAGGGGCGGGTACCATCTCATCTTCAGCCACTCACACGCCAGCTCGTGATGGGCGGGTACAAAGGCGAACCAATCCCACGATGGGGCGGCGCACATATGACCAACGATAACTGTTCACCTCGAGCCGAAGACATTAAAAAGCTGGGTTGACAGGTTTTTTTTCATGCAGGAACATCATGTACGTAAATTTTCATGTAAGAACAGAATGTGCGTATTTAAAAACACAGCGGAGCGGATCACCCGTCCCTTCGAGCCTCCTAGACCATTCATTAATATCACGACTGATTTTTACCTTGGTGTAATTTTCCATCTTTATGCACATAACCCCTGATTCCCCTGATATCTAAATATCTATTGATCTGTTTGTTTAATGGATTTTTAAGCATCTCTGTCTGGGTGCATTGGGATGAAGAGTCTTTTTTCATACTGTTTAGCTGCCAATGACGTGGCTTTCAAAGCCCATTGGGGTAAAGAATTCCAAAATTCATCAGCCTTGAATGACAAACTATCTCCTCTTTGTCCCAAACTGCATACTCCTTAATTGAAATAGTTCCTCTCCCCTTTTCCCAAGTTTCCTCACCAGGGAAAACAATTTAGGATTCTAATTATGCACAATATCAAAGAATCACACAGCAGTAAATTAGGCCCTACCACCCAACTCATCCATGCCGACCAAGATACAATACAATACACTACAATATATCTTTATTGTCATTGTACAGGGATACAACGAGATTGGGAATGCGCCTCCCATACAATGCAATAAATTAATTAGCTAGTCAGTATTAATTTAAACAACCCAATGAAACAAATTAGAACAGTTTTAAAACAGAATAAAGTGCAAATAGATCTGTGCCGGTTCACTGTGCGATGTGACCATCCGGCTCAGCAGGACCGGTTCATAGCAGCTATGGCCCTGGGGATGAAGCTGTTCCTGAGTCTGGAGGTGCGGGCGTAGAAGGCCTTGTATCATCTGTCCGATGGTAGAAGTTCAAACAGACTGTTGCAGGGGTGTGAAGAGTCTTTGTGGATGCTGGTGGCTTTTCTGAGGCATCGTGTGTTGTAGATGCCCTCCAAGGCTGGTAGCTTTGTTCCGAAAGTCCTCTGAGCTCTATGGACTACCCGCTGAAGAGCTTTCCTCTCTGCCCATCTAAGCTAGTTCCATTTGCCTGCATTTGACCTATATCCTTCGAAACCTTTCCTATCCATGTACCTGTCCACCTGCCTCATACACTTCCTTTGGAAGCTTGTTCCATTCAAGTACCACCTGTGTAAAAAGGTTGCGCCTCAGGTTTTATTAAATCTTTCCCCTCTATATCAACAATTTGGATGTGGGAATCAAATGATACATGTTGAATTTTGCTGATCATACTAAACTAGGCAGAATTTAGCAAAGATCAACAAGCAAAGTGACTGGATAAAAACATGACAGACGTAATATTGTGTAGTAAAACAATTTTCCCTGCATTTCATCTATCAAGCTGTTTAAGAATCTATTTCCATGAGATTTCCTCACAAATTTTCTAAAGAGGATATAGTCCCATTTACTCGATCTCTCCTCATACAGCAAATTCATCATTCTTTGAATCACTCCAGTGAATCTTTGCTGTATTCAGTCCATAGCAAGTAAATCCTTTCTTAGGTGACAAGACAAAAACTGTACACAATAGTTCAGACGAGGTCTCACAATATACAATTACAATAAGAGAATGCAGATACTGTAATCTGGAGCAAAAACAAAGTGCTCGGCAGGTCTGGCTCCACGAATGCTGCCTGACCTGCTAAGTTCCTCAGCACTTTATTGTTTTAATGATTATAGTAAAACTTTCTCACTCTTCAAATTCTCTCAGAATTAAGATCATCACATTTTTCTCTTATTCGTTTGCTGCAACTTGGTGCAACTTATCTTGGTGATAGCAATTTGTGTAAATTTAGTTTCCTCCGAAATCACACTATTCGCTCGCCATTCAGTACCTTATTTTTCCACTGTGTGCAGTGGTACATAACTTCAATTTTCCTACACAATATTATGTCTGTCATGTTTTATCCAGTCACTTTGATTGTTGATCTTTGCTAAATTCTGCCTAGTTTAGTATGATCAGCAAAATTCAACATTTACCATTTGGTTCCCACATCTAAATTGTTCATATAGAGAGGAAAGATTTAATAAAACCTGAGGCACAATCTTTTCACACAGAGGGTGGTACTTGAATGGAACGAGCTCCCAAAGGAAGTATATGAGGCAGGTGGACAGGTACATGGATAGGAAAGATTTCGAAGGATATAGGTCAAATGCAGGCAAATGGAACTAGCATCTTGGTCGGCATGGATGAGTTGGGTGGTAGGGCCTAATTTACTGCTGCGTGATTCTTTGATATTGTGCAAAATTAGAATCCAAACAGTGATCTCTGCAGTATCCCATTACTTACAGCTTTTTAATCTGAGAACAATCCATTTTCTAACTCTTTGCATTCTGGTGCTTTTTGAATACTTTTCAAAAATCCAAATATATCACATCCACTGATTCTTCCTTATCTTTTTGAACGGTCATATCCTTAAAGAACTCCAACAAATTAATGAAATATGACTTTCTTTTCATTAATCCATATTGGTTCTGCTCAATCTTATTAATCTTTAAGGTATTTTCTGAGTTAATCCTTCATTATTAATTCCAGCATTTTCACTGCCACTGATGTTAAGCTAACACCGTCTGGAGGAGGCCCATGAGAGAATGAAGACCAAATACGAAGAGCTGGTCATAGACTGCCGTAAGCAGGGCTGGAAGGCAAGGTGTATGCCCATTGAGGTTGGCTGTAGAGGTTTTGCAGGGCAATCGCTCTACAAGGCCTTGAGAGCACTGGGCATCACCGGAATGGAGAGGAGAAGAGCCATCAAGAACACCACAGAGGCAGCGGAGAAAGCCTCGAGATGGCTCTGGATCAGGAGAGGATGTCCATGGGGAGGAGCGAATGCCACCTGAACACGTCGTGGTCTGATCAACCACGGCTGGGTCGCCCAGGCGAGGGTGTCTGAGGTTGAAAGACCTGAAACACCCAATGACCCCAGGTTACATCACTGATGATGTGTTTAGGAGCATCAAGAGATGTATTTATCAATCACAGGTCAGTTGTCTCCTGTTTTCTTTCCCTTCCTCTCTTAGTTGCAGCTTAGTGTTGCAGCTTTTCCAATCCACAAGAAAAATGTCAATACATGTAGACTTTGGAAGATGATAATCTGAGCATATATATCACCTTTAACCTGCTCTTTCACAATCACAGAATGTAAAACACTAAGTCCTTGATATTATCAGTTTTAAATTTCATCAGCTTCTCTGGTACTATTTTTTGGCTGATACTCAATGCATCATTTTTTCTCATTAAAATATCTGAGTTTTTACATCTTATTTCTATGAAGGCAGACTGATTCAAAATAATTAATTATTTTCATTAAAAGTCTCCCTATTTCTGTCTGGAAGAGTTAATAAAACAAATGAGGAAAAATTAAAAAAAGAAAATGCTGGAAATTCTCAGTCAGGCAAATTCTGCCAAGAGAGAAATAGACTTAATGTTTTTCACATCTGGATGTGAAATTAGAAAAGGCTAAGGCTGGAGTCGGAGCTGTTTCCATTACAACATGGAAACAGACCATTCGGCCTGCCTAGTCCATGCCTACCAAGTTGGGCTGGTACCATTTGCTCCATATCCTTCTAACCACTTCCTATACATACATCGGTTCAAATGTCTCTAAAGGTCGTAATTGGCCTTGTATCGACAATTTGGGTGCCAGTTTCCAAAACCAAAAATCAAAAACATAAGATGTATTGTGGCTTTGTAAATATGGTTATGCATGTTAATTGTTGTAATGATGTGGTGGACACCTTGAATCCTAGAATAGTCTGCAATGCCACCACAAATGGATGTTGGACAAGTTGGTGGATGCTCATGATCCAGCCAGAATCAAGCTGGATGAGAAATATTCTGATCGCCACATCAGTATACCTAGATGTGACCCGTGTCTCTGGTAATGTGAGAAAATTGCTGGGTTCCACATGCACTAGATAGTAACCATCAGGACTCTGTGCACCCTTGAATTCAGGCCTTGAAAACCTGAATTCTGGCAGTGTGGGTTCCATTTCGTGCTGGCCTGACCAACATTGGGCACGATGCATGTTTGGATTGGCGACCACAACCTGAAAGATTTGAGGGTGAGAACTGTTGGCAGATTCCCATGTCAAAAGATGACCCTCCCTCCTTCCCCACCCTCCTGAAGCTCTCCCTCATAATCTCTCATCTCCTGACATACCATCACAGGTGAATAAAGATTAGGAAAATAATGCTCTATTTCAAACTAGAATGATAAAAGCAACTTGTTCAAGTAACTAATCTAGCTTAAATTTCTCCCTGTCAGCATAATCAGGGAACATGCATATCTGCATTGTGTGGCTTGGGAATCTGTGAAAATGCCCGACTTGTCTGTGAAATAGTCTTGAAATCAACTCTCTGCTCTTGTTTTTCATTTATTGTGCCATTGGGTGGAGTTTGTTTAAGTGTTGGGATTTGATTTCAACTACATTTACATTCAACAAAAAGCTACAGTCCCAGTATAAAATGAAGACAAAAGCAAAGCTTGGAAACAAGAGAAAATTTGGTGTATTGTCATGTTTAATGGTTAGAATGGGAAATGTGGACGGCTCATGTTTCTGTCCTTGCTTTGCTCGATATTTCCCATTAAGATTCCCTTCAATACCTAGAAAAGTCTCAGGTTTTCCAAATAGGGTACATAATTGTCTAGCTATGTGAAATACTGTACAATGAACTATTTAGATGATGATGGCTGTGGAGTCCATGACTAGAGATCATAAATTTATAATCAATGCCTGAGAATGAGGGGAGAGGTCGGCATGCTTGGAATGTGGATTCCCTTAATCTTCAAGGAGAAACTTGGATAAACATTGTTCACGTAGTAAGTGAAATAGTACTACTTCTGGTGAGGTAGTACAGAAAACAAAATCGTGACGACACAAGAAATTGTAGATGCTATCTTGAGGACAGCACAAAATGCTGGAGGAACTCAACTGGTCAGGCAGCATCTGTGGATCAGACTGAAGGGACCTGACCCAAAACATGGCCTGTCCATTTCCTCCCCAAATGCTACCTGACCCACTGAATTCATCCAGTATTCAAAAGGAACTACAAATGTTGACTTATATCAAAGATAGACATAATGCTGGAGCAATTCAGCGGGTCAGGCAGCATCTCTGGAGAAAATGGTTAGGTGACATTTTGGGTCAGGACCCTTCTTCAGACTAGTTTTAGGTGGAGGGGGGATCTGCAAACAAGACCAGGACAAGTCAGGGCTGGCAATAGATGACCTCGGACAGAGCGGTTCCCTGATAGGCTAATTGTTGGCTAGTGACAGTGTGATCCCAAGTGGGATACATAGTTGCGAACTGTGGAACTAGTTAACTGACTTTAGTGGAGGGCAGGGGGAGAAGAGTGAGGGGAGAGGGGGGGGCGGAGGTGGAGGGGAGTGATTATAGAAGTTACCAAAAATGAGAGAATTCAACGTTCACACCACTGGGTTGAAAACTACCCGTGAAATATGAGAGGCTGTTCCTCCAATTTGCATGTGGCCTTACCCTGGCAAAGGCAGAGGCGCAAGAGAGAATGGTCAGTATGGGAATGGAAAGGGGAGTTCAAATGATTAGCAACTGAGAGATGGCCTTGGTGGACTGAGCGTAAGTGTTCAGCGAAACGGTTGCCGACTCTACACTGTCTCGCCAATGTATAGGAATTCACATCTGGAATACCAGATGCAGTAGATGAAGTTAGAGGAGGTGCATGTGAACCTCTATCTCACCTGGAAGGACTATCGGGATTGCTGGATGGAGTTGAGGGAGGAGGTATAAGGACAGCTGTTGCAACTCCTGTGGTTGCGGGGAAAGTACCTGCGAAAATGGCGGTTTGGTTGGGAAGTGATGCGTGAACCAAGGAATTGCAGAGGACAGAAAGGGGTGGAGATGGAAAGATATGATTCGTGGTTGGATTACATTGAAGGTGATGGAAATGTCAGAGGATGATGTGTTGTATGCGGAGGCTGGTGGGGTGAGAGGTGACAGTCCAGGGGAACTCTGTCTTTGTCGCATCTGGGGGGAAGAGGAGCGAGAGCAGAACTACGGGACACAGGCGACAAGTGTGAGGGACCCATCTATGACAAGGGGGGAAACCATATTCACTAAAGAATGAGGACATCTCAGATGTCTTTGTGTGGGAAATTCTCATCTTTGGAGCAGATGCAGTGGAGACGGAGGAATTGAGAGTAGAGTATAGCATCTTTGCAAGAAGTACGGTGATAACAAGTGTAGTCCAGAGTTCCTCAAATACTTTGCGTTGATAAAACCATCATTCAGCATTAATATAAGCAGCAGTTATCACTGTAAATTGTATTCAGGTTGTGGCTTAATACCCAAAGATTCTTGTATCTACTTACGTCGAAGAACTTGGGAACTTCGACTGCACCTGTACCTCACCGTACGGTGAAACTTTAGCTACAGGATATATTGTATGGCATATAAGTGTACATCTTTTTTTCAAGTAACTAATGGAAGTTTTAGTCCTCTGTCCACTATTACCTGGAAATCTGAGGTCACCAAGGAAAAACCTTCAGTTACTTCATCAGACTTTTTAGACAATAGACAATAGGTGCAGGAGGAGGCCATTCGGCCCTTCGAGCCAGCACCGCTATTCAATGTGATCATGGCTGATCATTCTCAATCAGTACCCCGTTCCTGCCTTCTCCCCATACCCCCTGACTCCGCTATCCTTAAGAGCTCTATCTAGCTCTCTTTTGAATGCATTCAGAGAATTGGCCTCCACTGTACACATCAAATCAAACCCACAAGTCTCCAAATGTCAAGCGCAAGATTAATATTTAGTATTCCAGTTTCTTTGTATCTATTCCTATCAATGTTGTTAATGCCAATTTTCAGAGAAAAATTAATAACTTACATATATGCCTTGCCTTTCTTTCCACCATGGGTAATTGAACCCTTGATTATGCAATTGAACCCTAAATAAAAATATACCATGGTTCTTAACAATATTCCAAGGTGCTTAACAACCAAAAAAACTATACTGAAGTACAAAGGGAGATAATAGATGGATGATTAAAAAAAGCTTGCTTATCAAGGAACATTTGAAGTGATTTAAGATTCAATGTTTTTTTGCTGTCTTGTAGAATTTTTGTGATTTTGTATAATTTATGTTTTTGTTTGTCTGGGTCTATGTGCCTGTGATGCTGCTGTAAGCAAGATTTTCATTGTACCTGTACCTCACCATACTTAATAATAATAATAATATCCTTTATTCATCCCACAATGGGGAAATTTGCAGGGTTACAGCAGCAAAGTGGATAGCAAAAATAAATAAGCATTCATTAAAAAATAAAATAACGGTAATTATCTTTATTTACTGGTCTGCTGGGAGCAATGCTGATTGTGCAGTCTGACGGCAGCAGGAAGGAAGGACCTTCGATATCTCTCCTTCACACACTTGGGGTGAAGAAGTCTGTCACTGAAGGAGCTGCTCAGTGCAGTGACAGTGTCCTGCATGGGGTGGGAGTCGTTGTCCAGCAGTGATGATAGCTTTGCCATCATCCTCCTCTCTCCCACCGCCTGCACTGAGTCGAGTCGGCATCCCAGGACAGAGTTGGCCTGTCATTGTGAAAATGACAATAAACTTGACTTGAACAACATCTGAATTCTTTCTATTTAGGTTGTGTATGGTTACAATGCTCTTCCAACTTCCAAGCATGTGTGGGTCAATTGCACAATCCCCCTCTCAATCAAACTGGTGAACAATATGCTGAAGATAACTACAATACTTTTAAGCATATACTTTGTATTTAACTGCACTCCATGCTACATTTTCCTGGAAATTTTATCTTGGAGAAGTTGCAGTGAAGTCTGTCATGAAATCTTTTTCATTTTTCTTCAAATTGACTAATTTCTATGTCTATGCTGTGGGATTAATTATATGCTCTGCCCCATATCCAGCTCATTTGCTGACACAGCATTGTCAACAATTTTTTTCAAGAAGAAACAAAGAACTGCAGATGCTGGTTTACAAAAAAAGACAAAGTGCTGGAGTAACTCAGCGGCTCGGGCAGCATCTCTGAAGAACATGGATAGGCGACGTTTCAGGCCTAAGAAGACCCTTCTTCAGACGGATCAGTGTGTAATGTCACACTTCAACTATCATAGCCTGCTTCAGCAGTGTTGCTAGCTCTCAGTTTTCAACGTGCAGCCCAGCAGGTGCGATCTAAGCAGATAGCTATTGTGCAAAGTGAGGGAGAGCAAGTAAAATAGGTCAGATACCTCAATGGCTACAGCTAGGCGTCCCATGAATTCTATACAAGGTCATGAGTGCAATCTGTATACTTCAGAATTTTAAGGAAGTTGACAATGCAAGCAAATGCCTATGGTTGTTCAAACCAATGAGGTTGAAAAACCACATCGCATTTTGGATGTGCACACTTGTGGATTCAATTTGGTGGAATTTTATGCTAGAAACAAAACTCGCTATAAATGAGAAAATGAATTTGCCGATGAGCATCAGAACAGTGTTGCAAAATTGGTGTATTATGCATTAAAGCAATTTGCAACAGCATGAAGCCCATTTTAGGGGATTTGTCTGAATGAACTTTTATTCCAATGGGTATTATGTAGCAACCTTTCTATTCAGTGCATTTAGTTCAGACTGCTATGGTTTGTTTCATTATTATGAATAGTAAAAGGCTGTAAAATTACCAATACTTCTATAAAACATGAGATATGCAATTAGAGACAAAATTCCATTGAGAAACAGTTGAACCCACAAATCCCCACCCACCCACACTCCTCCCCTGCCATAGACCAGGCACATCTGCATGCATTTAGAAACCACAACGTATCAAAAATCTAGAATAAAGGGAGATAACATTAAAATTACATCATGCTATTCCAGAGAGATTTCAGGATGCAATTTGTCATAATGTGGTGTTCATTTGGAATTCTGTCTTCCAAAATATGATTGCGGGAGGAAGGTCAATGGAACCTGTGAAAATTAAGCCGCTTTCTGCCAGGCATGCTTTTACTTAACCAACGTGTGTGGATGGAGTCGACATACACTCCATTGCACCAGCCAATCAGTCTCAAGGGGTGGACTTTAGATGCTGTTCAAATCCTTGGATTTGCTAACTGCCAATCTATTCATGTGAAGAATGGCAGCTTGGGGCACTGGCATTGATAGATTTTCAAACCAACAAGAAGTTCATGTCTATAAGAAAGTTATAGAAAACCACGGAGAGAAATATTTTTGCCAGACCTTGTATCACCAGTGAGTCAGTGGGTAGCTATTTCATTTTATCTCAAGTCTGAAGGTTGTTGATTCAGGCTCCATTCCTGAAGGAATGCAGAATGACATTCCTCCTATTAAGGGATGATCACACAGTCTTCCAGTTAAGACCAATGGGCGGGTGTAAGATTGCACAGCTACAAGTGGAGAAAGAGCAAGGAGTTCTTGAAGTCTTTCTAATGTTCTTTCTATAAGCAATCTCATTAGATTAGAAAACCTTGTCATTTACCTCATTGCTGTTGTGGGATCTTAATGTGTGCATGTTTGTGCTATATTACCTTTATTATTCCATGTGTACATTTCAAAAATGATTTATTTGTTACAATGCAATTAAATATGAACACCACTGTAGACACTGTAATTTTACAACATGGATATTTTTAATTGGGTGGGAGAAAACAAAGTTTTGTTTTTAATTACGCTTGCAAATCCACACATTAATGGAGAGGCTTTTTAGTGGAACACATGTCCCTTGAAATTTCCCCAATTTATTTCTATAACGTTTAAGTCCATGTTGTTGAACACAGCTTCTACACAATCTACGTGCAGAGAAAATATTCCATTCAGCCTTTAGACCTGTTGCCTTATGACCTTTGCCTCTAGAATGCAACAATTCACCGAATCTTGCCACATTCTATTACTGTGAAACTTTGTCCTATTTGTTTACCAACATATCGGTCTTTGCCAATGTGCCTTGCTAATCATTCTCTTGCATGCAATGTGCAAACACCACTGTATTTTATATGCCATAGAAATTTTCCTTGTGTGTTTGTTTACGAGCAATCCTCAAGTGACATGGCTGTTATATTTTTCTTATCTTGTGAACACATTTATACAGAGTGGGTCAGCTAGTTTATCAATCTTGTGCATAGACAAGAATGTATTATTAATACATATATTAATTCTGATATATTAATTCTCCCTGCAAAAGATGTTGCAAATAGAAAATTAAATACTCCCCGGCTCTTTAAGTCATACCTTATGTGAGAAATCACTCAGTCAGATAAGACCTAGGTTCCGTGCTGAACTGGATGATCCCAAGCCGAGGGAATGTACTGAAATTGGATGAAATTACTAGTTTCACCCCCCCCCCAAAAAAGACAAATAAGCATTCAAAATGATAAACAGTACAAAACTGTAAGAACGTTCCACTGAAATAGACTTTACTTTGAAGACGATGGAAGAGCAAGATGGATGCGGTGTGATCCCAAGAGGGATGCATTGTTGTGAACTGTGGAATTGATTAACAGACATTTAGTGGAGGAAGGGGATGGGGAGAGGGGGGTGGGCTAGAGGGATAAAGTAAGGGGGGGGGGAGTGTATATAGAAGATACCTAAAATTAGAGAATTTGACGTTCATACCACTGGGTTGTAAGCTACCCAGGCAAAATATGAGGTGTTATTCCTCAAATTTGCATGTCACCTCGTTCTGCCAGTGGTAGAGGCCAAGGACAGAAAGTCTTGGTGGACAGAACGCAAGTTTTCAGCAAAATGTTTGCCGGGTTTACGCTTGGTCTCCCCGATATACAGGAGGCCACCTCAGGAACACCATATGGAGTAGATGAGGTTAGAGGAGGTGCATATGAACCTCTGTTTTGTTGATAGTGAAAATGGTTATTAAAAATTATAGCAGGATCTTGATCATTTGGGCAAGTAGGCTGAGTAACGTCTAATGGAGTTTAATGTAGACAAGTTTGAGGTGCTGCATTTTGGAAAGTCAAACCAGGGCAGGACATTGACAGTAAATGGTAGGGCCCTGGGGAGAGCAGAGGGATCTAGGAACCTAGGTACAGAGTTCCCGGAAAGTGGCATCATAGGTAGATAGCGTGGTCAAGAAGGCTTTCAGTAAATGAATCTTCATCTGTCAGGGTATTGACTATAGAAGTTGGGGTGTTATGTTACAGTTGTACAACAACTCTTTGGTGAGGCCGCATTTGGAATATTGTGTTCAGTTTTGGTCTGCTATGGAAGAATGCAATAAGAGTGATGTTGTTAAGCTGGAACAAATGCAGAGATTCGAGGACCTGAACTGGAGGGAGAGGTTGAGCAGGCTTGCACTTTATTCCTTGGAGCGCAGTAGGCTGAAGGGAGATGTTATTGAGATGTATAAAATCATGAGAGGAATAGATAGGGCGAATGTCGTCTTTTACCCAGAGTAGGGGTATCAAGAACTGGAGGACATAGGTTTAAGGTGAGAAGGGAAAGATTTAACAGGAACCTCAGAGGCAACTTTTTCACCCAGAAATTGGTGAAGAGAGAAGTGAGCATGAAACGAGCTGCCCTAGGAAGTAGTTGAGGCAGGTACTATATCAGCATTTAAAAGACACATGGACAGATACATAGATAGGAAAGGTCTAGAGGGATCTGGGCCAAAATTGGGCCGGTGGGACTAGCATAGATATAAAATCATAGCGTGTACAGGTAGGAACGAGGGGCCTGTTTCCGTGCTGTGACTTATGGACTATAACTCAAATGGGTCAGCCACATAAAGTATAGTTTAGTTTAGAGACACAGCGGGGATTTAGGGCTAAATCTTGGAAACACCTGCAACACCAGAGGAGTACCTTCATCAGAAACCCTATAGCAACTCCAGAAGGTGACTTACCATCACATCCTCAAAAGCATTAAGGGATGGGCACCTTGCTATTGATTGAAATTTAAAATAGTCTGACAGTCTACTTAATAACATTCCACTGTAATTATGATCTAAAGTCTGGGGCACGAGGGACTACAGGTTTTTGTTTTTTGTACTAATATTGTTTTTTTATTTATTGATTTTTTTTGTTTGTTTATTGTGTTATCTATTGAGTACTGTGTTTACCGACCTGCTATGTTGCTGCACAAAAGAATCTCATGATTCTGTTTCAGTAAATATGACAACTAAGCACTCTCTTGACTCTTGGGCATGTGTTGACATTCTCTCATCAAGAAATTCAAGATAGGCACAGTGCCATCTCGTGAAAAAAAATTGGCAAAAAACAAAGCAGCCCCTGACTGCACGTTTATTTAATTTAACAAGTAAAAGTGCACTGGATTACCCAAGTGGTATCAGTGACAAATTAATACCTCCATCTTTCCATTTTCAATAAAACTGTGATAATTATCAAATAATCTGCTTCTGACTAGGTGATAAATATTGTTTCAAACACTGGGAATAAGTCTGCTCTTTGATGTTGCATTATGTGATTTTTTTACATCTGCATGAGAAAGCAGGCAGAAGGTTGCCTACTGAAGCATTGAGTAACTTAATCATGTTGACTTTTTCTAGTGCCCTGCTTCAAGCCTGAGTGGAATGAGTAAAACTACAGAGCCAGAACTAAATGAAACAAATATACTGTTAAAATCTTATGTTACTTTCCTAGAAGGAAATTCTAGTTCCCCTGATACTTAATAACATTTTAAAATATTAACAAAGACATTGCTGTATTTCTAGTACAGCTTACAAGCTACATATTGATTGCACTGAGGTCTAAACGGGGCTTGTGCATATTACATGTCAATGACTGTCTATCATTGGGCAATGTGGGGAGTAGTGCGAGTTGAGCCAGACGGGAGGAGACATCGCTGAAGAAAGGAGAGCATGATTTGACCTAGCTAACGTTTCCTAAAGCCATTTACCAATTTAACCAGGTGATCTGCAGCAAAAACAGCAGCTCGCCACAGGATCTGAAAGTAAATTTTACTAAATTTGTTTTTCATTTTTCTTGAATATTAAACTCTGTTCTGTTATTGTCCCATTACAAGAGTAAAATGGAATAGATTGACTTCTTTGTATGTTATAGTTGATATTTTCTAGAGCACGATTGTGGAGTTTCAGATGTTTATTGGCCAAGTATGTGCATATACAAGGAATGTGCCTTGGTGCTCTGCTCACAAATGACAACACAAACATACAGTTAACAATTAAGAATAAAGCATAAACACATCAAAGCAATAAGGATACAACATTACGGTCTAAACATGTGAAAATAAACCAGAACAAAAAAGAGACTACAGACTTTGGTTATTGAGTAGAACTACTCGTGAAAAAAAGCTATTTTTATGTCTGGCTGTGGCTGCTTTGACAGTCCGGAGTCGCCTTCCAGAGGGAAGTGCTTCAAAGATTTTGTGGCCAGGGTGAGAGGGGTCAGAGATGATCTTGCCCGCTCACTTTCTGGCCCTTGCAGTGTACAGTTCGTCAATGGGGGGAAAGTTGCAGCCAACAACCTTCTCAGCTGAGTGAACGATCCGTTGCAGCCTCCGGATGTCGTGCTTGGTGGCTGAGCCAAACCAGACCATGATGGAGAAGGTGAGGACAGACTCTATGATGGCAGTGTAGAATTGGACCATCATTGCCTGTGGCAGATTGTGTTTCCTCAGTTGCCGCCGGAAGTACATCCTCTGTTGGGCTTTTTTGACGGTGGAGTCGATGGTGCCCCCCCATTTAAGGTCCCTGGAGATGATGGTTCCAAGGAACTTAAATGACTCCACAGATGTGACTGTAGTGTTGTTGATGGTGAGTGAGGGGAGGGGAGAGGGAGCTCTTCGAAAATTTACAATCAGTTCCACTGTCTTAAGAGCATTGAGCTCCAGGTTGTTATGATGACACCAGCTGTGTCACTTCCCATCTGTAGGCAGATTCCTCCCCATCCTGGGTCAGTCCAATCAGGGTTGTGTCATCCGCAAACTTGAGGAACTTGACAGAGGAGTCTGTGGAGGTGCAGTCGTTGGTGTAGAGAGTAAAGGAGAGGGGAGAGTACACAGCCTTGCGGTGCTCCTATGCTGAGGGTCTGCGGGTCCAAGATGTGCTTTCCCAGCCTCACATGCTGCTTCCTGTCTGTCAGGAAGTTGATGATCCACTGACAGAGGGGTTCAGGCATAGTCAACTGGGAGAGTTTGGAGTGTAGTAGCTCTGGCACAATGGTGGTAAATGCAGAGCTAAAGTCCACAAACAGAATCCTGGCATAGGTCCCCTTGCGGTCGAGGTGCTGGAGGATGAAGTGCATGCTTAGGTTGACTGCATCATTCACCGATCTATTGGCCCTGTATGCAAACTGCAGGGAGTCCAGCAGGGGGTTTGTGATGTTTTTCAGCTGGGCTAGCACAAGTCTTTCAAAGGTCTTCATGACTACAGAGGTCAGTGTGACAGGCCTGTAGTCATTAAGAACAGTGACCCTTGTCTTCTTGGGAACAGTTGCAGTTTACAATTGGGATTGAGTGTCCATTGATTCTGAAACTCATGACGTCCCAAGGATTTTGGTGAATTGTGGTGACTCAAGGTCTCCCTGTGTTTATCCTGACATTTCATGGGCTTACCAACTCCTATTCAAAAATCCTCACCTAACCCCTGAAACCGTCCTTCACCTTGAGCTTTTGAAATATGAACATTATTTGATGTTGAGAAAACAAACAGCAAAACCCAATCTGCTGCTGCTTTAGAAACCAAGTGCTGAAAAGCTAATTATCAGAGGAATTATCCTTTTTAATATCCAAAGAGAAGCTGCACTCAGTGACAAGTGTTTATTTAGGTCACACAGTTAATTACAGATTAGGATCAAAGCACAAACTTCAACCGGCCACCGACGGAGAATACTTTGAAAAGGAGATTTTTAACTATCAGAGAGGTAATTGTTAAAGATTCTCTGTGTGGGTACAAAAAATGAATTGTTTGAGCCACAGATATCACATGCCTACATTCTTCAACATGAACATACAAAATGTTGCTGCTGTATCCTAATTCACACCACAGCCATCATCCCTGTTCACACCGATTTAAATTAGGTTTTGGTCTGACAATGTAAAATTATTTTGAACTCCCTTTCTTGTGTTCATGTTTCCTCATGCTCTTGACCATTTCTCTCTCTAAAACCTCCACCAATTCCACAAACACTTAATTTTTATGCCTCCTTATTTCTAGCCTCTTACATGTTTCTAATTTACTCACTACCCACCTTCATCCTGTAGGTTGAACAAAGGTTGCAAGGTCTTAAATTCAGGAATCCCGTCTTCATTGCCTTGCTAGTTTTCTCTCCTGCAAGACCATTTGCAGTCTTTAAGTTATTGAGAATTGGAAGTAAATTGGAAAATTGAGCTATGCATAGAAAAAGACAAAGACATTTTGGCTTTGTCAAAGATCAAAACGATGACTTCTCTTGCCTTTTCCCAGCCCTACTCAACCTACTGATCATTGAAATGTTCTGTTTCTGCATCTTTGCATCAGTACTCCTTGTGATTATGAGCTCCACAATCTAAATACTCTCAGGAAAAAGGAACCTCATCCTGAATTCTTTATTAGATGTATTAATAATTATCTTATCTGCCTACAAATAGGAACATGAACCCTATGTTTATCCCATCAAACTCTTTCATTATCTTAAACACCTCTATCATACAGCAGAAGGCTGAGGAGCTTTCTTTTCTGAGAACCTTGGCTAGTCCTTATGACACTGACCACCACCATTCTATAATATTGGTCTATTGGAAGACAGAACTTTGGTAACATTGTTATGTGGCAGGGGAAGAACATCTTAACGGATGAACAATGGCAGAAAGTTAGCCTAAAATTCTACATGACACTTGGAGGAAACAATTTTAAATGAAAATGAGGAAAGCGCAGTAACTACTAAGCTTAGTAACTACCAGACTTGATGCAAGGTCATTAATAGACACAAAATGCTGGAGTAACTCAGCAGGTCAGGCAGCATCTCTGTAGAAAATGCATGTGATGTTTCAGGTTGGGGCCCTTCTTCAGACTGATTGCCGAGGGGAAGCGGTGGGGAACTGGGAGAGAAAAGGGGGCCAGACAAATCATGGCCGGCAGCAGATGATCACAGGCGAGGGGGTACCTGATAGGCAGATTGTTGGAGAGAAGCATGTGTGTGAGCCCAAATTAAATACATCGTTCCAAACTATTTTTCTAGCTTAGTTTGTTATTGACACAAGTACTGATGTACAATGAAAAGGTTTTGTTTGCGTGCTTGTTGAATGATGTATGCTGAAGGCTTGGGTGGGGGAAATGTGGAAGAAACCAATGCGTCAGTCAGGGTTCAGGGAAAGAGAGTGGTGTTCGTTGGTGATCATCTATCTGAATAGCAACTGGTTCCCACTTCACAGGTGTAGCCTAACCTGCTACTATTTCTCAGTATTTTCTTCTTAGTTGGCAGATTTCCAATATCTGCAGTGTTTTACTTTGTTATAAGAATACAATAATTCCTACCAACAGTAGATGGCAGCATTCTCATCTAGGTAGCAATAGATCAGTTCCAAGTTGTCCGATCTCATATCCAAATTTCATAATGTTGCACACTGGATCGTTATTTCTCTTTCCACAGATGTTTTCTGACCTGCTGAGTTTTTCCAAGCATCTTTTGTTTTTGTTGCAGATTTCCAGCATCATTTAATGATCTTTGCATTTTAAATCTGGTCTCCATGGTTAATAAGATGGACTCCAGCTCCCTCTAATGTCAGCAGCACATCATTACTTCTCCCAAGTTACATCATTCCTCATTGATTATGTGGCATAGAGGCCTAGAGCTGTACAGCATGGAAACAAGCTCTTTGGTGCATCTTAACCACGCTGACCAAGTTGGTATGTTGAGCTAGTCCCATTTGCCTGCATTCAGCCCCTATTCCTCTAAACCCTTCCTAACTATACATCTGTCCAAATGTCTTAAAAACCATATTTGTATCCACGTCTATCGCTTCTTCTAGCAGCTCATTCCAGATACGAACCACCCTGTGAAAAAAGTGCCTCCGTGGTCCCTCTGAAATCTCTCTTTCACCTTCTTTATATAATATTCTTAGGGGGTGAGAAAGATGAAGAGTAGAGCAGTTAGGGGAGAGATATCCTTAGTTTAGGGTCAGGTAGCAAGATGTAGCTGCTAATGGCAGGTCAGTAGACTTTGAGGATTGTCATGAGGTGCACAGATTCTTGTATAGCGGGAGGTTAAAATCATAGAGAGAGACTTTTACAGCACAGAAACTGGCCCAACAGTCCACGCTGACCAAAATGGCACCTCCCAGGTGCCAGGTCAAAATGCTGAGCTCATTCCATTTGCCTGTGTTTTACCAATTCCATCTATATACTAAAACTGGTTGTAATATATTTGGTACCAATGACATGGATAGAAAAAAACGTTGGGTTTGTGAATCTTCAATCTGCCTCAGGCATTCGCCAGGGCCTTGCGTGCCAAGGAGGGGTGTATCAGTGATGTATTTCAATGATAGGCTGCCCCCATTTTACTGCTCCTTCACATACAGCTTCTTGCCTTTAATGGTGAACTTAATGCCCTTAACAATGAACTTACTAGCAACAGCAAACTCAGACCTGAAAGCTGGCTCACGATTGGCAAGGTGCAGTACACCCCAAGGCACTTGGATGAGCCACACTCCCAAAATGCTTGTATATCTGATTAATCCACACTCCTGGCTTACCAGCTGTCCAAACCGTTAAGATGCTTTGAATGTTTGTGAATATTTCTGACACACATTTCTGAACCATGTTCATGATCTATTAATGAATGAAAATTATGAAAACTTTTACTATAAATTAAAAATGTGAAATACTAGAAAATTATTACTATATAACAATAAAATGAATTTAAATTAATTCTAAAAACAAAAATTACCTGCAATGACCCACTCTTCTTTGGAGCCATTGATATCCTGTGAAATGAAAGGAATTGCAGAACTTGCTAGCTCGGTGCAGTTTAAATAGACAGGTTTCCCATAGTATTTCTGAAAAAGTACGTGAAGTTGCTGTCTTGGCACTGGACTGCATGAGAGGTCCAACATCGTCAGAGTAACAGCAAGAAGAGCATCACTGGATTTCTGTTTTTACCTGTGTGGTGCCAAAACGTGGCGGTTTTCAGCATGTTGTTCTAGAAGAGGATCAATTGTCCTTTTGTATAGTATGATTCAACTGGGTAGCATGCAGAACAAGCTTTCTACTGTATCTCTGTACATGTGACAACAATAAACTAAAGGAATAAGGGATTCAGGGCATCAATATTGCATTCAATCCACAAATGTTCTGCTGACTGCAAGCCTTTCTTCCTTTACCAGAGCAAATTACATTTACCACATTTGGAAATCCAGCAGCAGAGCCCAATGTGGCTGGGCCAGTGTTGTATCAGGGGTCTGCCTCATCAGCCACATCTCAGATTAGACTAGGAGCAGAATCTGATATCCCGTTCATTTCAGTGGAGATTCTCAGTCTGCAGAAGGAAAGTACTTTAATGATTTCCAAGCAATTACATGTGTTTTAATTAACATTTGGTGTATTTTTAAAACTTGTCTTTTTAGAAATTATTCACATCAATTTTAATAGTTTTTAAATGTTTCAGCTTTACACATGCTGATTGGTGGGACTTCCCTGTCTGACTACTCCATGTGCATAGGATCAGCAAAGGTCAGCATCGCAAGCTGGAACCATGGGCATGATTCTGAGCAGTGGACGAAGCCAGCAAAATCCTGCCGAATACATTGGTCATGGAGCTTTACGATCATGTAAATAAGAAGAAACCTATCAGAGACACGCGTTTATCTAAAGCGCTTCACAATCCCAGGACATCTCAAACGTACCTTACAACCATTGAAGCATTTACTTGAAATTGTAATACGAGAATCCCAGCTTGCAGTTTGTGCCCAGGAAGCACCTGCAGATTGTAGTGACACTGACCAGATAATGATGATAGCTGGGGAATAAATATTTGCCCCAACACAATTGCCTCACTGCATTTCTCAATAGAATGCCCTTCTCTTTCCTGTCCCCCATCTCACTCTGGAGTGCACATATATTTCCCACCATCTCTCACCATCCCAGTCACCCTGCTCCTTTCCCCTCCTTCGTATGTTCATCTCCCATCCCCGAGTCCCACATTTCCCTTTTATCCCCTCTCTTTCCTCACCCTCTGACCCCTTCCACCTATATCCCTCCCTCTGAGTTTATATTTCACTCCGTGCTTTGTCCCACCCCACTCTCTTTTCTAGCTCTCGTCCGTATTCCACTCAATCTGAAGAAGGGGATCGACCTAAAACGTCACCTGCCCATTACCTCCACCGATGCTGCCAGTTCCTCCAGCACTTTGAACTTTGCTCGGTTCCAGCCTCTGCAGTTCCACGTGTAGCCATAGGTTAATTTTTGCAACCTGATAATGATCTCAGATTTTGATTTAACATCTCATCAAAAGATAGCACTTCCTGTAATGCAGCATCACCTCAGATATCAGACTCAATTCTGACTCAATAAGAGATCTTTCCACTGAGTCATGGTTGAAAGGTTCACTGAGCTGTTCTATGTTAATAATGAATTCCAAGTGGGTTTATTTGACCTGGTGCACGTTTCAACATATCTCAGAAATATTTGAACACCTGCATGTTTCATGCTACGATGCTATCTTAACGAAGAAATGAAAAACTGTTCCAAGCCTTGTAATAATTTGTAGCTAGCACTGAAAACTGAAAGTCATTACTTGTCAATTACACCTTTAATGCAGCAGAAGAAAGCATCTGCTTTAAATGTCACCCTCTCATGACAAATAACACAATGCTAATAATAATGAGACCAACTCATCTTAAAACTGCACAGCATATCTTAAAAATGTGAGTCAGAGATAGTTTCTAATATTAAACATTTAAATTTCAAATATTTATTAAACTTCAAATATTTTTCAAATCTTTGTAATATTATAATACTTATTATTCCCTTGAAGGGAAATTGGTATGAAGCACATAAGTCTATTTTGGTCTCTGCTGTGCCTTTTAATAAAATAGGTCATGATAATTGCTCAATTATTGTCAGAGTATATGTATCACACAAATAAACAATAGAACTTTATTTTCAGCAGTAAATCAGAACTGACAGCACCAGCCTCGGTGGCTATGAATGAGTGTTCAAGAGGTACAATGTGATACTCAACACTGGTTCAATTTGCATACTGCAGAGCTTTATCAGGAGAGAACTCCAACAGTTTGTGTTTAGACTGAACATTAATCACATATTGGCAGGAAATTTTACGGAAATTGACATATGTTTGGTTCTTAGTGTCGAGTGTGTGACACAAAGATCCAATCTCAACCAGATGGTAGATGTCTCTGCTCCACAAAATATTTCTATCCTTCTATCCACCTTTGAGTGACAGTTAAACGGCACACCTCTCCCAGGAATAACTCACTTTGTACCCTCGCATATGGTACCGTTATGCAATTATTGCAATGGTATACATTTGGCAGGGATTTGCAATGGTAGGAATTACTGGATTACTGCTGGAAATACAAAGCAAAGATTTATTTTTAAATCTATTTTCCCAATCACAGGTCTGGTTTTGATCATCCAACTCATTACACAACTGGAGTATGGTGGGGGACAGGAGAGTTGTTTGGATTATTGATCCAGGGGCGGCACGGTGGCATAGCGGTACATTTGCTGCAGCGCCTGAGACCTGGGTTCTGTCTATACAGAGTTTGTATATTCTTCCCGTGGGTTTTCTCCGGAAGCTCCGGTTTCCTCCCACACTCCAAAGATGTACAGGTTTGTAAGTTAATTGGCTAGATTAAATTGCCCCAGTGTGTAAGATAGTGTTAGTGTATGGGGATCGCTGATCTGTGTGGACGGAGGGCCAAAGGGCCTGTTTCTGCGCTGTATCTCTAAACTAAACTAAAATCAAATGCAGCCTTTCGTTAACATGCTATCATGAACTATGTCCCTGAGTGTTAGAAAACAAATTTTAAAATTAATTGCTAGACTACTGTGCTGGACTTTGGGTGGGATGCAAGGATAATCGGATTAACCTCAGAACCAGATTTGATAAGAGAACTCGAGGTAAAGGAACCGCTTGGAGGTAGTGATCATAATGTAGCAACCATAGGGATTGGTCCTGAGAGTCGAACCCTCGGATTGGCCAGCTAGGTCAGGTGGTGGTTTTGGTGCCCAAAACCAGTCAGTGGGAAGAGAACTTCGAAGCGACCAGTTTGATTTAATGGTTGTCTGTAAATCAGTTTGTTATACTTTGTAATCGAATATTGCTGCCGCAATAAACTTCTTTAACAAAGAACAAGCTTCCAGATTCACCATATTGGTGACCTCGACGTGATCTAGCCGATCATCTACCATGGATGAACAAGGCGCTCCTCCTGCGGCTCCAGCGCCCGGCGTACCGCAGCTAAACGCGGTCAGCGTTCATCTTCCTCCGTTTTGGGCACATCAACCCCACCTTTGGTTTGCCCATGCGGAAGCCCAGTTCCACCTAAGAAACATCTCGGTGGATGAGACGAAGTATTATTACCTGGTCAGCGCTCTACCGCCTGAGACGTCTGCGCGGGTGATGCAGTTCATCACTTCCCCTCCAGCAGAAGGCAAGTACGAGGCGCTGAAAGTACTCATGCTTCGAACCTTCGGATTCAGTAGGCATGATCGAGTTGAGAGGCTTATGCACCTACCGGATCTCGGAGATCGGCTGCCGTCCGCCCTCATGGCTGAAATGTTGGCGCTGGCAGGTGAGCACAAGGATTGCCTCATGTTCGAGCAGGCATTTCGAGAGCAACTGCCAGAAGATGTTAGGCTTATGCTCACGGATTGTTCTTTTAAGGACCCCGTGGCATACGCGGAGAAAGCCGATGCGCTTATGGTGTCCAAATCGAAGAAACATAGTTCGATCAACAGGGTCTCGGCATCATCGGGCAGCCCGCAGCGGCACCAAGATGGCGCCGCGACTCCCGCCATTTCTCCAAAACCCCGCCAAAAGGATCCGCACAAGCGCGGCTGGTGTTATTATCATCTGAGATGGGGTGGAGAAGCCCGCAACTGCCGCTCGCCTTGCACCTTCTCTGGAAATGCCTCGGCCGATCGTACATAGAGGCGGTTGCGATTGGCCAGAACCGACGCCTCTACGTCCGAGATCGATTCACGGACACAGAATTCTTGGTCAACACGGGAGCCATAGTCAGCATCGTACCGCCGACAGACCTTGAAGCACGATCGGGTAAGAAAGGGCCTACCCTCATCGCAGTCAACGGTAGCCCCATCCGCACGTATGGTACACGGGCAATGTCTCTGTCCTTAGGCACCCGCACGTATGAATGGTCGTTTATCGTCGCGGAAGTCGGTCAAGCGATCCTGGGCAGAGAGTTCCTCTGGGCCTTTTCGCTAGTTCCCGATGTCCGAAATAAAGGCCTTCGACCCTCCGCTAGCAGCGATGAGCCCGCTGCTCCACCGCCGGCCACCCCGCCCAGCCCGACTGTCCAGGCCGCCGTCGCGGCCTCCGACCCATATGCTGCGGTCCTGGCTGAGTTTCCGGAGCTGCTGGTTCAGCGTTTCGACGCCCCTTCTGCAAGGCACGGCATTGTCCAACACATTCCCACCGAGGGGCCCCCCGTTTTCGCGCGGGCCCGGAGATTGCCGCCGGACAAACTCAAGGTGGCGCGGGAAGAATTTCAGAACATGGAACAATTGGGCATTGTCCGTCGGTCCAACAGCCCGTGGGCCTCTCCTTTGTATATGGTCTCCAAAGCATCTGGGGGTTGGAGGCCATGTGGAGATTACCGGCGCCTTAACGCCGTCACCACGGCGGACCGCTATCCCATACCGCACATCCAGAATTTCTCGTCCGGGCTGGAAGGTGTCGTTGTGTTCTCCAAAATTGACTTAGTGCATGGCTACCACCAGATTCCTGTGCATCCGGGAGACATACCAAAGACTGCCACGATCACTCCGTTCGGGTTGTTCGAATGGTTGCGCATGCCTTTCGGTTTAAAAAACGCGGCACAGGCGTTCCAGCGGCTTATGGACCGTGTGGGTCGAGATTTGTCTTTTGTTTTCATTTATTTGGACGATATCCTGGTCGCCAGTCGCTCGGTGCGAGAACACCTTGTCCATTTGCGGATGGTGTTCAAGCGGCTCCGAGACCACGGGCTCATCATACACCCCTCCAAGTGTCAATTTGGCCTCCCCTCTATCGATTTCTTAGGACACCGGATCACCTCAGCCGGCGCCACTCCGTTGCCTGACAAGGTGGAGGCGATTCGTGCCTTCCCGCGGCCCACCACGGTAAAGGGGTTGCAGGAGTTCGTGGGTATGGTGAATTTCTATCACAGGTTCGTGCCGGCAGCGGCAAGGGTCATGCGTCCACTCTTCCAGTGTCTCGCAGGCAAACCTGTGGAGTTGGAGTGGTCGGCGGCCGCTGAGACGGCCTTTGAGGCAGCTAAAGTGGCTCTGGCAGACGCCACCATGCTCGTCCACCCGAGCGCCTTCGCCCCCATGGCCCTGACGGTCGATGCGTCGGACGTGGTGGTTGGAGGGGTTTTGGAACAGCAGGTGGATGGCAGTTGGCAGCCCTTGGCGTTTTTCAGCCGACAGCTTAACACAGCTGAGCTGAAGTATAGCGCCTTTGACCGAGAGCTTCTGGCTCTCTATTTAGCTGTCCGCCACTTTAGGTATTTTTTAGAAAGCCGCCCATTTGTGGCCTTTACGGACCACAAACCGTCGACTTTTGCTTTTTCGAAAGTGTCCGACCCATGGTCGGCCCGCCAGCAGCGGCACCTGACTGCCATCTCAGAGTTTACTACCGATGTTCGACATGTCGCGGGTAAGCTGAATGCCGTTGCTGACGCCCTGTCCCGGCCAGCCATTTCCCCAATTTCAGCGGTGGAATGCGAGGTGGATTTCCAGGAGCTTGCGGAGGCACAGAGCCTGGCTGACATTGCCTCAGCATACCAGTCCACCACTTCGGGGTTGAAGCTGGCCCAAGTGGCTTGTGGGCCTGCGGGTACAAAAGTCTGGTGTGATGTTTCCCTTCCCCGCCCTAGGCCGGTGGTGCCGGCCGCCCTTCAGCGCAGGTGTTTGATGCCATTGATGGGCTGGCGCACCCGTCCATCCGCTCCACCTCTGCCTTGGTAGCCGATAGGTTTGTGTGGCACGGCCTGCGCAAGCAGATAGCCGCTTGGGCCCGTTCCTGTGTTCCCTGCCAGACCGTTAAAGTTCACAGGCATGTCCAACCTCCGGTACAGGAGTTTGAGGTCCCTGCGGTCCGTTTTTTCCATATTCACGTTGATTTAGTTGGACCCTTGCCTTCCTCCTGGGGCTACACTCACCTACTCACGGTGGTTGACCGATTTACCCGTTGGCCGGAGGCTTTCCCGTTGTCCGACACCTCCGCCGCCTCTTGTGCCCGGGTCCTGGCCCTCCAATGGGTTGCCCGCTTCGGTGTTCCGTCCATTATTAACACCGACCGGGGGGCCCCAGTTCACCTCTACCCTTTGGGCTACGTTAGCGGAGTTGTACGGTTCCCGGTTGCAGCAGACCACGGCGTACCACCCACAGGCTAATGGGCTCGTGGAGAGGTTCCACCGGCAGCTTAAGGCGGCCCTCAGTGCACGGCTGGACGGCCCTGACTGGGTAGACCAGCTCCCCTGGGTCCTTTTGGGCATCCGTACTGCTCCTAAGCAGGACCTCGGAACTTCGTCCACGGAACTGGTATATGGCTCGCCACTCAGAGTGCCGGGGATTTCCTTCCGGTGTCCTCTGGTCAGCAGCCCTCGGTTCCGTCGGTTTTAGCATCCCTCCGGGCGCGAGTGGGTTCCCTGGCTCCAGTTCCTACTTCACGTCACGGGTGTTCCATGGTGCATGAACCGACTGCCTTGAAGGACTGTGAATTTGTGTTTCTGCATAGGGATGCCCATCGTTCCCCGTTACAGGGGGTCTATGAGGGACCGTTCCGCGTGTTACGTAAAGGGACGGTCACCTTCACCTTAGATGTTGGGGGCAGGAGTGAGCTCGTCTCTGTGTCCTGGCTCAAACCTGCACACTTGGATCAGGACCGCCCTGTCCTGGTCGGTCAGCTGCCTCGGTGGGGCCGCCCTCCTGCAATTCCACCTGACCCGGGACCCCCTGCTCCTGTGGTGCCTGCAGCCCCTCTCCTTACTCGTTCTGGTCGCGAAGTCCGGCTCCCTGCTAGATTCCGTACCTCGGGTTCTGGGGGGGGTCATGTAGCGACCATAGGGATTGGTCCTGAGAGTCGAACTCTCGGATTGGCCAGCTAGGTCAGGTGGTGGTTTTGGCGCCCAAAACCAGTCAGTGGGAAGAGAACTTCGAAGCGAACAGTTTGATTTAATGGTTGCCTGTAAATCCGTTTGTTATACTTTGTAATCGAATATTGCTGCTGAAATAAACTTCTTTAACAAAGAACAAGCTTCCAGATCGCCATAATAATATGATTAGTTTTAATCTGCAATTTGAGAAGGAGAAGGTTAAATTGGAAGTGTCAGTGATGCAGTTGAACAAAGGGGACTATGAAGGCATGAGAGAGGAGCTAGCCAAGGTAGACTGGATAGGGATCCTAGCAGGATTGACAGTGGAACAGCAATGGCAGGAATTTCTGAGCATAATCCGGAAGACGCAGAATCATTTCATTCCAAAAAGGAAGAAAGATTCTAAGGGGAGTAGGAGGCAACCGTGGCTGACAAGGGAAGATAGGGATGGAATAAAACTAAAAGAAAAGATTTATAACACAGCAAAGAGTAGCCTGAAGCCAGAGGACTGGGAAACTTTCATAGGACAACAGAAGGTAACAAAACGGGCAATACGGGCTGAAAAGATGAAGTATGAGGGGAAGCTGGCCAAGAATATAAAGAAGGACAGTAAAAGCTTCTTTAGATATGTTAAGAGAAAAAGAGTAGAAAAGTCAAATGTGGGTACCTTGAAGGCAGACACGGGTGAAATTATTATGGGTAACAAGGAAATGGCAGACGAGTTGAACAGGTACTTCGGATCTGTCTTCACTAAGGAAGACACAAACAATCTCCCTGATGTACTGGAGGACTGAGGATCTCGGGGCGTAGAGGAACTGACAGAAATTTTCATTAGGCGAGAAATAGTATTGGGTAGACTAATGGGACTTAAGGATGACAAATCCCCTGGGCCTGATGGTCTGTATCCCAGGGTCCTCAGGGAGGTGGCTCTAGAAATAGTGGATGCATTGATGATCATTTTCCAATGTTCAATAGATTCAGGATCAGTTCCTGTGGATTGGAGGATAGCTAATGTTATCCCACTTTTCAAGAAAGGAGCGAGAGAGAAAACGGGGAATTACAGACCAGTTAGCCTGACTTCGATGGTGGGAAAGATGCTGGGGTCAATTATGAAAGAGGTAATAACGGTGCATTTGGATAGCAGTAAAAGGATATGTCCAAGTCAGCATGGATTTATGAAAGGGAAATCATGCTTGACTAATCTTCTGGAATTATTTGAGGATGTGACAAGTAAAATGGATGAAGGGGAGCCAGTGGATGTAATGTATCTAGAATTTCAGAAAGCCTTTGATAAGGTCCCGCACGGGAGATTGGTGACTAAAATTAGAGCACATGGTATTGGGGGTAGGGTGTTGACATGGATAGAAAATTGGTTGGCTGACAGGAAGCAAAGAGTAGGAGTAAACGGGTCCTTTTCAGAATGGCAGGCAGTGGCGAGTGGAGTGCCGCAAGGCTTGGTGTTGGGGCCGAAACTGTTTACCATATATATTAATGATTTGGAAGAGGGAATTAGAAGCAACACTAGCAAGTTTGAGGATGACACAAAGCTGGGTGGCAGTGTAAATTGTGAAGAGGATGTTAGGAGGTTGCCGGGGTGACCTGGACAGGTTGAGTGAGTGGGCAGATGCGTGTCAGGTGCAGTATAATATAGATAAATGTGAGGTTACCACTTTGGCGGCAGTAACAAGGAGGCAGATTATTATCTCAATGGAGTTAGGTTAGGTAAGGGGGAAGTGCAGCAAGACCTGGGTGTCCTTGTACACCAGTCACTGAAAGTTGGCCTGCAGGTGCAGCAGGCAGTGAAGAAAGCTAATGGAATATTGGCCTTCATAACAAGAGGATTTCAGCATAGGAGTAAAGAGGTTCTTCTGCAGTTGTATAGGGCCCTGGTAAGACCACATTTGGAGTATTATGTACAGTTTTGGTCTCCTAATTTGAGGCAGGACATCCTTGTAATTGAGGCAGTGCAACGTAGGTTCACGAGATTGATCCCTGGGATGGCGGGACTGACATATGAGGAAAGATTGAAAAGACTAGGCTTGTATTCACTGGAGTTTAGAAGGATGAGAGGGGATCTTATAGAAACATATAAAATTATGAAAGGACTGGACAAGCTAGATGCAGGAAAAATGTTCCCAATGTTGGGCGAGTCCAGAACCAGGGGCCACGGTCTTAGATTAAAGGGGAGGCCATTTAAAACTGAGGTGAGAAAAAACTTTTTCACCCAGAGAATTGCGAATTTGTAGAATTCTCTGCTATGGAGGGCAGTGGAAGCCAAATCACTGGATGGATTTAAGAGAAAGTTAGATAGAGCTCTAGGGGCTAGTGGAATCAAGGGGTATGGGGAGAAGGCAGGCACGGGTTATTGATTGGAGACGATCAGCCATGATCACAATGAATGGCGGTGCTGGCTCGATGGGCCGAATGGCCTCCTCCTGCACCTATTTTGCTATGTTTCTATATATCTATGTTTCTACCCCTCCTAGGCCAACACTCCCAGCATTGAGGCTCTGATTACTCTCCACGTTGGATGGGCCACATCAGTCAACATCGGACACCCAAAACTGATGTTCTGATGTAGGAGGAGATTATCAGGTGGACTGAAAAAAGATTTGAGGATGTGCTCTTGAGGAAAATGTTTCGTCCCCACTGGCTCACTGGCCAAAATTACTCAAAGTGGATGCAGGTACATTTAAAATAGTATGGAGAACCTCGCATTAGGAGCATAGGAAGCTCTGCATAAACAGCAGTAGATATTGCCTCACAAACTACCCATCTGCCAACCACTGCTTGCTTTATCTACAGAAGAGTCTACAATTCCTTCATTGACCTCATCAGCAACCTTGGAAAATATAAAATCAAGGTGTAAGCAGGCTATATCAATTCTGAGCACGTGCCAAAAAAGATAAAGGATTTATAAGGGAAGGTGAAATATTTAAACAGTAATGGTGTTGAGAGGTTAAGCTATCAAGAAAGACTAAACAGGAGAGGCTCTTTTGTTTTGGATGTGTAGGAAAGATCAGAACCAGAGTCCATAAACATGTCTCCATAATAAATTTATAGGGATTTTTGTTTTAACCTCATGAGAGAGAAAGAGATGCAAGAATGTATCCTTTTATTATTTATTACGAGGATGTGAGTTTCACTGGCAAGGTCGGCATGTGTTGACCAAACCTCATTGTCCTTGAAAAACTGGTAGTGAGCTGCTGGCTTGAACTGTTGCATTTCTCTGAAGAAAAAAAACCTTAGACTGTTGCTTTATATTGAGTTCGAGGATTTAAATCCAGCATTGAAGGAACAGAAATACATTTCAAAATCATTGTGGCAACTGCTTGGCGGGGGCAGTGCAGGTGGTAGTGTTTCTCTTCATCAAAGAATGAAGAAATTATTGTTTAGGTTGGAGGATCGAATGCCAATCAAGTTGGCGGCTTTATTCTAAACAGTGTTGAGTTCCTTGAATATTGGAACTGCATTGTCAAGGCCAGTAAATGTTTCCCTTCAGAGTTTGGATATGCCATGATGCAGGTGTAAAAGATGCCAAAGAGCTAAGAGAAGGAAGGATAGAAGGAGGCTCATGAGGACCATAAACACCAGAATGGAACAATGGAGTGAATGGTTCTGACCTTGATGTGAAATATGTGCAAGAGCATGGAGAAGAAAGATATCTTGCATTTATATAGTATTTATCAAAACATCAGGCCATGACAAAGTGGACTTTGTATAAACCCACTGACTCGCACCGCTATCTGGACTACACTTCTTCCCACCCGGTCCCCTGCAAAAAGTCTATCCCCTACTCCCAATTCCTCCGTCTACGCCGCATCTGCGCCCGGGATGAGGTGTTTCACACTAGGGCTTCTGAGATGTCCTCGTTCTTCAGAAAACGGGGCTTCCCCTCCTCCATTATAGTTGAGGCTCTCACTAGGGTCGCTTCTACATCCCGCAGCTCCGCTCTTGCTCCCCCTCCCCCCACTCGCAACAAGGACAGAATCCCCCTCGTTCTCACCTTCCACCCCACCAGCCAGCGGATCCAACATATCATCCACCAACATTTCCGTCACCTACAACGGGACCCCACCACTGGCCATATCTTCCCATCCCCTCCCCTCTCCGCGTTCCGCAGAGACCGTTCCCTCCGTAACTCCCTGGTCCACTCATCCCTTCCTACCCAAACCACCCCAACCCCGGGCACTTTCCCCTGCAACCGCACGAGATGCAACACCTGTCCCTTTACCTCCCCCCTCAACTCCATCCAAGGACCCAAACAGTCTTTCCAGGTGAGACAAAGTTTCACCTGCACCTCCTCCAACCTCATCTATTGCATCTGCTGCTCTAGATGCCAACTTATTTACATCGGCGAAACCAAGCGCAGGCTCGCCGATCGCTTCGCTGAACACCTGCGCTCGGTCCGCATTAACAAAACTGATCTCCCGGTGGCCGAGCACTTTAATTCCCCCTCCCATTCCCAGTCTGACCTTTCTGTCATGGGCCTCCTCCAGTGCCATAGTGAGGCCCACCGGAAATTGGAGGAACAGCACCTGATATTTCACCTGGGCAGTTTGCAGCCCGGTGGTATGAACGTCGACTTCTCCAACTTTAGATAGCTCCTCTGTCCCTCCCTTCCCCTCCTCCTTCCCAGATCTCCCTCTATCTTCCTGTCTCCACCTATATCCTTCCTTTGTCCCACCCCCCTGACATCAGTCTGAAGAAGGGTCTCGACCCGAAACGTCACCCATTCCTTCTCTCCCGAGATGCTGCCTGACCTGCTGAGTTATTCCAGCATTTTGTGAATAGGCCATGACAAAGTGATTGGTTTGAAATTCCTTTTTCCTATTTGCTTTTTCATTTTCTGCAGTTATTGGAACACGGTTTGTGTCTTTTACAATGAAGGCAATTATACAATATTTGTTCAGTGACAAAACTGAACAGATATTGTTGGGTGGAGAGGGAGTGAAAAAAATACATAATTGGGACTGAATCATTCACATATTGTTTAAGTCCCTGACTTTGTCGTGCTTATATAAAACCAACCTTTATTTTCCTGCCAATCACCTCTTTCCCTCTGTGACACCCTAATTCACTCAAGGAGTATCATGTATTCCTTCACATGATACCTTTCTGGTTCAGCACAGGGGAAGCTCTTATGACTGTGATCTTCTCACTTTCCAGTACCCGTGCATACCCCAGAGGTGAATCATGGATTTACTTGCATTATTTTCAATTTAGCATTCCATATTTGCTAGTCATGATCTGGTCTCTTGTACAACAGGAGGACACAACACAAATTGGGTAATGCCTTTACAAGGACTTCAGTCTCTAACTCAGTTCCACAAAGCTCAATTTAGACATTTTATAACTTTTTGCATTCAAACAGGTCTAACATTTTCAGCTCTTAACCACACCCTAACTTCTAAACTCACAATTTTACAGTAAGAATGTGATCATATAGAAGTAAAGATTTATGGATGTGCAGCATTTTAATTATTGATTAGACTAACTTTCAGGTCAAGACCCTTCTTCAGTCTGAAGAAGGGTCTCGACCCAAAACATCACCCATTCAATAGACAATAGACAATAGACAATAGGTGCAGGAGTAGGCCATTCAGCCCTTCGAGCCAGCACCGCCATTCAATGCGATCATGGCTGATCACTCTCAATCAGTACCCCGTTCCTGCCTTCTCCCCATACCCCCTCACTCCGCTATCCTTAAGAGCTCTATCCAGCTCTCTCTTGAAAGCATCCAACGAACTGGCCTCCACTGCCTTCTGAGGCAGAGAATTCCACACCTTCACCACCCTCTGACTGAAAAAGTTCTTCCTCATCTCCGTTCTAAATGGCCTACCCCTTATTCTCAAACTGTGGCCCCTTGTTCTGGACTCCCCCAACATTGGGAACATGTTATCTGCCTCTAATGTGTCCAATCCCCTAATTATCTTATATGTTTCAATAAGATCCCCCCTCATCCTTCTAAATTCCAGTGTATACAAGCCCAATCGCTCCAGCCTTTCAACATACGACAGTCCCGCCATTCCGGGAATTAACCCAGTGAACCTACGCTGCACGCCCTCCATAGCAAGAATATCCTTCCTCAAATTTGGAGACCAAAACTGCACACAGTACTCCAGGTGCGGTCTCACCAGGGCCCCGTACAACTGTAGAAGGACCTCTTTGCTCCTATACTCAACTCCTCTTGTTACGAAGGCCAACATTCCATTGGCTTTCTTCACTGCCTGCTGAACCTGCATGCTTCCTTTCATTGACTGATGCACTAGGACACCCAGATCTCGTTGAACTCCCCCTCCTCCTAACTTGACACCATTCAGATAATAATCTGCCTTTCTATTCTTACTTCCAAAGTGAATAACCTCACACTTATCTACATTAAACTGCATCTGCCATGTATCCGCCCACTCACACAACCTGTCCAAGTCACCCTGCAGCCTTATTGCATCTTCCTCACAATTCACACTACCCCCCAACTTAGTATCATCTGCAAATTTGCTAATGGTACTTTTAATCCCTTCGTCTAAGTCATTAATGTATATCGTGAATAGCTGGGGTCCCAGCACCGAACCTTGCGGTACCCCACTGGTCACTGCCTGCCATTCCGAAAGGGACCCATTTATCCCCACTCTTTGCTTTCTGTCTGTCAACCAATTTTCTATCCATGTCAGTACCCTACCCCCAATACCATGTGCCCTAATTTTGCCCACTAATCTCCTATGTGGGACCTTGTCGAAGGCTTTCTGAAAGTCGAGGTACACCACATCCACTGACTCTCCCTTGTCAATTTTCCTAGTTACATCCTCAAAAAATTCCAGTAGATTTGTCAAGCATGATTTCCCCTTCGTAAATCCATGCTGACTCGGAATGATCCCGTTACTGCTATCCAAATGCTCAGCAATTTCGTCTTTTATAATTGACTCCAGCATCTTCCCCACCACTGATGTCAGACTAACTGGTCTATAATTACCCGTTTTCTCTCTCCCTCCTTTCTTAAAAAGTGGGATAACATTTGCTATCCTCCAATCCACAGGAACTGATCCTGAATCTATAGAACATTGAAAAATGATCTCCAATGCTTCCACTATTTCTAGAGCCACCTCCTTAAGTACTCTGGGATGCAGACCATCAGGCCCTGGGGATTTATCAGCCTTCAGTCCCATCAGTCTACCCAACACCATTTCCTGCCTAATGTGGATTTCCTTCAGTTCCTCCATCACCCTAGGTTCTCCGGCCCCTAGAACATTTGGGAGATTGTGTGTATCTTCCTCAGTGAAGACAGATCCAAAGTAACGGTTTAACTCGTCTGCCATTTCTTTGTTCCCCATAATAAATTGCCCTGCTTCTGTCTTCAAGGGACCCACATTTGCCTTGACTATTTTTTTCCTCTCCAGAGATGCTGCCTGACCCGCTGAGCTACTCCAGCATTATGGGTCTACCCTGAATCTGAATGTAATTATTTGAAAGGCCTCCTTAAGAATTGCAAATTTATACAACTCCATCTTTTTCCAGCTAATATATTTATTATAATATTTCACAGTCCTTTTTAGTTAATGGCATATAAATGAAACATTGTTTGGTTTCAATAGGACATGAATGAATTACATTCTTTGAATACAAGATCCTCAGCCTGAATTGTTAACATTCTTTCCCCTTCCATGAGAGCTACCTAACCTGCCAAGTATTTACCAGGAGATAAGCTCGCTCGCTTAGGATGTGATGGAAGTTGCCATCATTCTGTGTCTGAGTCAGGGAGCCATCACATCCAACCTGGAACAGTTGCTGCTGGTCCCCAATAATGACTCACACTCACCATCCAAGGCACACGTCAGCCACTCAGCCCAGCCTGCTCAATACTCATCTTTACAGGCAGCCACTCCACACCAAGCCAATGGCAATTCATCCCTGGATTCTGGCACAGCAGCTGTCAGTAAAGCCCTCCCCAAGTCTGAAGCAGAGTCCCAACCAGAAAAGTCACCTATGCATGTCCTCCAGAGATGTTGCCTGACTCGCCGAGTTACTCCAGCACATTGAGTTTTCTCAAGATTCTAGCATCTGCATCTGCAGTTCACTGTGGCTCCATCACTCTCTACATTGGAGCAGATTCCACTATTCCTCACATTTCCTGGAAATCACCCTGAGCTCCAAGCAAGCTATAAATGTAATTCCATCCACATTCTTTTCAGTCTGAAGAAGGGTCTCGACCCGAAACGTCACCCATTCCTTCTCTCCCGAGATGCTGCCTGACCTGCTGAGTTACTCCAGCATTTTGTGAATAAATTCTTTTCCTCTAGTTTCTTCAACTTTACAAAAGCACAAAATATTCACTATTAAAGTGGATCATGTTAATGAACTCTGAACTGATGGGCCTATCATATGCTCCAAAATATTATACAGTGTAAACAATAAACATGAAGCCAATCGATATCTTAACTTCAGAATAAGCAGCGAATAAACATTGCTACAACTGCAAAAGAAGTAATGAAATTAGGTAATGAGGTACGAAATGTGGTGTAACCAACAAGGAAGGAATGGAAGAAATAACTCGTCCGTCGCTATTCGCCAAAAGATCACACAATGCTGGAGTAACTCATTGGGTCAGGCAACATCACTGGAGAGAAGGAATGGGTGACGTTTCGGGTCGAGACCCTTCTCCAGCCTGCATCATCTCTGGGGACCATGACCAGGCAGCGTTGAGGGTCGAAGCCTCCAGCCTGCACCATCTCTGGGGACCATGGCCAGGCGGCGTTGAGGGTCGAACCCCTTCTCCAGCCTGCGCCATCTCTGGGGACCTTGGCCAGGCGGCGTTGAGGGTCGAACCCCTTCCTCAACTCAACCCTTCTCTGCCGCCTTCAAACCGATGAGCGATGTTTTCGCTGGAAACGTTTTGATTTTCAGCCAATGGAGGTGCACGTTTCATCCTTGATCGCCGCGCTACCCAATGAGGTGGCTCGTTTCATCCTGACCTGCCACTCAGTATTGTCTGGATGGGCCGCGCCGGAACCAATCGGGAAGGTTGTCTGTGACCCCGCCCTTGCGGCCAATGAGCGGCGCGCTGTGATTGGAGGGAGGGAGGGGCAGGAGGGAGGGAGAGAGGGAGGGACGAGCGGCCTGTGCTGTTGGAGTGCGGTTGTCGAGGCTGAGGCAGGGTGGGCGCTGACAGGTGACCGAGCGGAAGGGAAGCGCCGGCGGATGGTTCGGAGAAGTGGGAGATCTCCGAGAGATTTTTTTTTTTAAAAGCTCCCGCGAAGCTTTGTGAGGGCAGCTTTTAAAAAACCCCGTAGCCAACCCCCCTCATCCACCGGCCCTCAGCAGCAGCCCGGCCGCCAGCGGCCTCCGGAGCGCCGGTTAGCCGCTTGGATGTGATGAGGATGTCAGCCCCGCTCTGCGCTGATGCCCGGCTTGGAGGGAGACCGCTCTGGGCCCAGCGCCGACCCCTGGGTAACTGGACCTGAGTCTTCCAGACCTGGGCTCCACCGTCTGCCGACCGCTCTTCGACCGACGCGCCACTCGCCCACCGCCTCCTTTCGGCCGCCCAAGTTCTCGGACCGTGACCAGTTAATCGGACGGTTCTGAGTAGGAAAAGAAAACAGACTGTGGGAGATCGACCGTCCGCCCATGGCTTTCATAATGAAGAAGAAGAAATTCAAGTTCCAGACCAGCTTCAGCCTGGAGGAGTTGGCCGCCGTCCCGTTCGTCAACGGTGTGCTCTTCTGCAAGATCCGCCTCTTGGATGGAGGGGATTTCACCCAGCTTTCATCCAGGTAAGGCTCCTCAACTCCGGCAATCCTAGAGCAAAGGAAGAAGAAAAACATTCCAGAAGCTGCTTGTCAACTGATTAGTGGGCAAAGCCAGTTCAATCTTACTTTGTGACAGCCAGTGCTGTTTAAAGTTAGGGGAAGTCAAGAAAAACGGTTTTGGGCGAGATAAGATTTTGTTTTGATAAAGGTACAGAGCACAATTCCATGTGGCTCCCACTTGCCCTTTAGTTTAGAGCAATTTGGAATACAACATATTTTGATGTAGTACCAATATTATTGATTTTAAGTTTGTGGAAGACTTTAAGTAATTATTTCAAGACTAATCCGTGTACGTGGCTTCGTGGTAAGTTATGTTCTAAGATATGACCAGAGGCAAAATTATATAGGATATTGGATCCAGATATTGACATTTGGCCTGGCCTACCTACGTTGGCATTTATGTTTCACTTATGCCTTTTCCTGTCTTTACACATCTGTAATCTTTTTTGTTTTGCAATTTAATTGTTTAGATGTTTCTTTGATATGGGCACATTTAATCACTGCATCAGCCAATAAGAAAGTGGGTGAGATTCATCCAGGGATTGCTTGGAATGGAATGTCATGGGAAGAGACTGGAGAGGTTGCAGTTGTTTTCCTTAGAACATAGAATAATTCAACACGACACAGGCTCTTTGACTCACAATTTCTGTGCTGCACGCTATGCCAAAATAAATTAATTTAATTTTCCTGCATGTGATCCATATCCCTCCATTCCCTGTAGTTGAAGTTAGTGAGGCTGAGGAAAGGGTTCTGATTGAGGTGCATATAATTATTAGGGGCATGAAGATGGGAGGAAACATTTACCCATAACAGAGGTATATAAAGCTCTAAGAATACGTTTATGGTAAGAGGTTTAGAGGGGATCTGAAGAAATTTGTCAAGAGAGTAGTTGAAATCTAGAATCTAGCACTGCTCAAAGAGGCGGCGGAGATAGAGGGAGATGCACAATTTTTAAGAAGCAATCAGTTGAACTATTGAATTGACAAGGCATAGAAACCTATGACAAAATGTGGTAAATAGGTTTAATGTAGATTGGTACTTGATGAACAGTTTGAATATAGTGTGGTGAGCTTCTTTCTGTGCTGTATGACTATGACAAAACAAATTGAGTGCTGAGTCAAGCAGCCAGAATAGAGTCAGAAGTCTAGAGTTATATTAAGACCAGGGCGTGCTCGTGCCTAACCACTTGGGTACATTTAGTTCTGTTCATTAAAACATAAGAAATTCAACAGGCCAGGCAAAATTGACTAAAACGCAGAAGGGTGAAGTATTGAGCAAAATAAAAGATATTTTCAGTCTTGGAGCTGATGTTAGGAAGATGATGTTATTCATGAAAATTGATTTTTTTTCAATTTAGAAAATTACTGCAAATTACACTACAGAACAATGGAAATACTGCCTAATGTGAAATGATAATTTACAACTGAAAGCAATTTCTTCTACTTATCCTTGCAGTTAAGATGGCTGACAGGAGATTAATAACAGTTTTTAAGACTGGAACGATTGTGTAAGTAGTCCAGTGACAGAAGATGTGTTTGTGTGAGGAACCTGTAACTGGGAACAATAAATTCGAGATAGTCCTAACAAATCCAATAAAAAATGTAGTTGAGCTTTCTTTGGCTAGCGTGCAGTGCCTTAGTTAAATAACATTTGTATTTAAGGGAAAGCTAAATTAGTAAACAAGTGAAATGAGTGACGAGTCATGCTTGTAGGGTGAAATAACAAATATATTAGGAAGTTTGTGTATGTCATCGGACTAGAAACCAGTTGAGTGAGATGGTTTGTTCTGTGCATTCTATGCAAGTTGGACCATGTGCTGGATGTGGTGTCAACTGACAGGCAATAAGTATAAAGTTGATTTTACAGCATCTTGCATGTTTGTTTTGGCTTAGTTAGATGTAAACACTTTACCCCCTCCCTTTCATTTCCCAAGTGACCACTTATTATATTTCAGTCCAGATATTGAAGGTGTGCACATTAATCCTGACTGAGTTATTTCCTTGCCCGTTTACCGTATAACAACAAGTTGTAGTGTCCATCATTGCCACTTAACTTGCATGGCACATTTGCAAACAAATCTGGGACCGTCTGGTCTTTTTAAAGTTCTATTTTGCACTAATGGGAGCATTTACTCCTTTGATACAGCTTCAGAATATGACTCCAGGCTAATTTCACTCATGTGTGCGGCTGCATACATTGTTATTTTCTTTTACCGAAAATGAAAATCAGGTTCACTGAAGCTCATCCATGTTTATCTTTATATCTGTAACATATGTGCATTGTCCTTGAATCTGTTAATGCTTGATCAAGTCTGCACTTTTGAACCAGCTTTCATTCTTGTATTCTTTGGAAATACAATATTTATTGATTTTTTTTAAATTCAAAGATTATCTGGTGAATTAAAATTCAGTTGTCTTTTGTGGTTCATAATCAATATTAATCTTGCCGTTTTAACTGCTTCTTATACTGTACTCCTGAACACAGCTTTTGAGGAGCTTGCGTTATTGAGTCAAAATGTGTCGGTAGGAACTGCAGATGCTGGTTTACATCGTAGATAGACACAAAATGCTGTAGTAACTCGGGGACAAGCAGCATCTCTTGAGAGCAGGAATAGCTGATGTTTCGGGTTCAGACCTGAAGAAGGGTCTCGACCTGAAATGTCACCCATTCCTTCTCTCCAGAGATGCTGCCTGTCCAGATGAGTGACTCCAGCATATCTTCGGGTTATTCAGTTATGTCTGAATAGATGTATTAGGACATAGTTTTGTTTTGAGCAGGGAATCCTCTGGTGGTTTAGTTAGTTTTTTTATTTTGAATTTCCTTATCGGCAACTGATTTAAAGAAAAAACAGCTTACAATAAATGATGAAGCTCTTTCCCTGAATTATCAGGTGAAACATTTGTGTCAGGATTCAGACTGAATGAGTTCTGTGAAGCTGTTGGGGAAGTGAACCGTCACATTGTATTTCAATATTTTGGAATGGGGTTTTCCTCATGACATTCACTGTCAAATCAGCTGAACTGAGTTACCATACAATTTGGGTGTTGTTCTATGGGAACTGTAACCTCTGCAATTTTTTTTCCTTATTGATTAACTCAATCTGGGCATGTTTTATGAATATTGTATTGCCTGAGAATTGTTGATGAAGCAGAAATATAGAATGATAAAATATTACGTTTTCTAAGAATGCCATGCCCCAAGCCCTGTAAGGTGGGATCGCCCAAATTCTTACTTTGATCACAGATTTTTATGTTAAGTACAATGAAATATGGAACGCAGAACTCCTTAAATACTGTGTACATTCCAATTGTATTAATATTTTTTAAACTGGTTGCATGGAGCAATCCCATCCCAGCAACATGACAATGGCTACATGATTTGTTTTTGTAATAATGGTTGGGTGAACCTTCGTGGTCTTTGAAATAGTGACACAGGACATTTTATATCCACAAAAGTGGCAGATGGGGCCTTGTTTAAACATCCCATCGGAATGATAATATCTCCTGGCAGAGCAGTGCTTTCACAATTCAGGACTCTGTTTCTGCAGAGTGGGTATCTGGCGGATCCTTCACCTGATGCTGACACTGCTGAATGGTGCAGTTACTTATTTGCAGTATCCAACCTAATTCACTGGGACATCCTCCTGTATTCCTTTCCCTTTATATTGTGGTTTTGTTATGGATTATGTTGACATTTTTACTTTTCTGCATGTATTCTGTAAATACCTTTCTGTTGAATATTCTTTTCTTTTCGGATAAGGACAAGTATTTTCTCTGTTGGCTTTATTAATAAAGCTGTTTGGATGCCGGAAGATTTAGAAGGATGGATGGATAATCCTTAGTTTTTAATTTGTTTTACCCTTCTGATCAGAAGAAAGTACATTGGTCATCATAGTAACATTGGCTGTTGTCATATGTTCTTGATTCTGCAGATACCGCATGATATGACTCTATAAAGAAGATGCCTTTTGTGTAAAATACTTGGCATATGTGGTTTACAATTACATGTGACTATGTACTTATTTAAATTTTAAAGATCTATACAACTTTAATTTGTGTGTTTGAGTCCTAGTTTCTAAAGCTGTTTTTTACCTGCTGAAACAACTTGTTTAACATAGAGCAGGTGCTGAAGTACTCAACCATCAAAATGGAAAGTCCGGAATCTAGGCCCCATTGTGGTGCAGAAAGCAAATGATCATGAAAGCTTCTGCTTTATCACTAAATTCCAATTGATTCACTAATTCCTTACAAGGTACAGAACTTTGCATTTCTCCCCAGTGTGGCATACACTCCACTCTGGTCATTATTGATGGGCTTGAAGTCCCATAGTCGAGTGAGCCACAATCGTTTTTTTAAATTGTTTTGACCTGTCTTAATTTGGCTCTATTGGTTTCAACTGCATTCTGAGAATAACTGGAATGTAAATGAATTTTTCATACACAACACAATTTTGTGTGCAACCTAAAATCCTGGCTTCACCAATAATCAATGAAAGATTAGAATAATTTGTTTAAAATCATGTTCGGATATCCTTTATATCTTTTTTTTGTGTGTTGGTTTATTTTAACATTACGTTAGCTTCCTGTTGTTAAGTTTCATGTTGATCAAAGACCTAACGAATGCCACATCTGCTTTTCTTTGCAAGTAGATGGTTACTGAAATGCATTGGCTGTTGGCTTGTATGATTCTGTATGTCTCCAATTATCTTTTCATGTTTCAAAATTCAAACAGATGTGAAATTTTACATTTCAGCTCACGTGCGCAATACCTTATAGTTCTTTTGGTCTTTTAATATTTGCACATCACTTTGGATAAATGATCAGTTGTAGTATCTCTTCATGATTTGCCATCATTGTGTATTTGATGTATCCAGTTCTTTGCCATTATTATGTTTTTGAAAAAAATCTGCACTTCATGATATTCCATAAACATATCTGGACCACAGTAATTATTTTGTCGTTTATTCTTGTGGAACCCACATGCACAAAATCTATTCAGTTTCTTTGTACTATTTTTCTCTCCTTTTCATTCCTGAAGCCTCCTGCTCAAATTCGAACCTTTTTGAGCATCAGGCTGCAGAATGAGAATTGCCCAGCTACTCATTTAGGCTGTCGGAGGGAGGGTAAGTTGAGTTCAGCCTTGATTTATCAGAATAGGAAATGTGGCAAGGCCTATCAAATTTCCTGTTGCTAGCCCAAGGTTTTGGAAGAACAATTGTTGTTTCTATACTTGTGTGTCAGCTGATATTGGCTCACAGTTTCAAAGTGAATTGTAAATCAAATGATCCTCCTCGTGTGACTTTTGTACCACTGAAGGAAAGGGAAAAATATGCTGAGAACTGGTTTCGCTTCAGAAGCCATGCAACATAACTTGCATTTGCATATCCCTCTTCATGACATTGGCCTTTTGCATCCAGTGAAAAGATTAGCATATTCTTGACAACATTTATTTTTAATTTACTGTCATGTGTAACTGCTAAAAAGTCCTTGGTTTCACTTGTACATGCTCAATCATTGTACACTCCATGGTTAGCTATGAGAGCAGCTATTTGGTTTGTGGTTTCCAGTGGTTGTCACGCTATGAACTTCTAAAAATTTGGAAACACCATTTAATTATGTATAATTATGTATAAAGTATGGCTACTTTGCACGCATATAACATTTGTTCAATGCCTAAATTTTAGAATTCTAGTTTTGTATTTGTTTTGTATTTATTAATGTTAATTTGGATAAAGGCTTAACTGCAATTGCAATATCACTGCAATTAAGCTCTGTCAAATTGTGGATTGAAAAAAAAACGGCCTTTTTTTGGTGGAAAACTATCTTCTCGAACAACTGCTGTACTTGTGGTAAGGATGTTTTTGCAAAGTTATTGGGTGAGAGTTGCTGAAATGAAATTCAGTGACAGTGATGCAACAGTGTTATATTTACAAGTTAGAAAATTATGTGGCCTGCAGGGTGGTGTTTCCATGAGCTTTCTGCATTTGTTCTTCCAGGATTTAGAAGGTGCATTTGGAGCGGAATGCCAACGTATTGGTAAACAGCCACATTCTATTTTATATTTCTTATTTTTACTAATTAATAAATAAGGACACTGTTGACATGGATCTTGACAATTGATGCCTTGATCTCCTGCATGCCCCATGCTGGTTAGGCAGTTCTAGGGATCAAATCCTCTGAGGAAGAAACGATAGTGTATTTCCATGTCAGGATGGGGCAGGGCCCAGTAGAGAATCCATGATGGTGGGGTTCCATCAGCCAGCAACTCTTGCCATTTAGTGATAAAAGTAAAAGGTTTGGAAGATGCTATTGGAGTTGCAAGTAATTGCAGTGAATTTACATAGAAACATAGAAAATAGGTGCAGAAGTAGGCCATTTGGCTCTTTGGGCCAGCACTGCCATTCAATATGATCATGGCTGATCATCCTAAATCAGTACCCTGTTCCTGCTTTCTCCCCATATCCCTTGATTCCATTAGCCCTAAGAGCTATATCTAACTCTCTCTTTGAAAACATTTAGGTGGATCAAATTTCTTAGTGCATTGTTGTTGGATTGAATGATTGCTTCGGGTGGTGAATTGACCCCCAGTCAAATTGGCTAATAGTCCTAGATATAAGAATGACCGCCTGGATCAGTACTTGGGCCTCAGCTGTTTGAACATGCACTACTGATAAGGGATGGCCTAGAGAAGATCAAAGTTTGATGATGATATAAAGCCAGATGCAAAAGTAAGCTAAGATGAGACACTCTGAGGTTCCATAAACGTCTAGGATTATAAGCAGAGAATTATGAAGTTATCCATTTTGGCATGAGAAGCGGGATACATTTTGAAAAGATGACATTGGGAGGGATCTGGATCCCTGTACACATACCACAGAATGTTAATAAGCAGGTAGTTAGAAAAACAATTGGTACATTGGGACAAAAATATGGAGTCTTTCAAAGACCACACCTTGAGTGCTTTGTGAATCTCTGCCTTCCTTCTACAAACAACAAATAATGTACCTAACCGGTATATTTAAAGTATATAACCTTTGCACTACCGGGATTCTTCAACATAATAGTAATTGAGTTTGAGCCTAGACTGCAGCGTTAAGTTGCCGTTCTGGACGTAGATGGCAAAGGGATAAAGTGAGTTGCACTCAGGATGCAACCTTGACAGTGACCAGTTACTGTGGAGTGAGGAAAGGAGCTAGGAAGGAGGAAAGCAACTGGAGAGCAGAAAGGAAGGGGACCATGGCAATGGAGAGATAAACGGATCACCTGTGGAGAGCCTAAGGGAGAGGGTTTGGGAAGGACATGAGGAAAAGGTCAGGAGCAAGATTGTAGATGTTCATATGAGCACATTGTCAAAGTGCTGTGCTTGTTTTTGTGCCCATTTATGAGTGTGCGTTAAGTTTGAACAGCATTGTTTGGTTTGTAAATGTCTTGAACGTCCTTTCAATTAGACCAAGATATTGTTCCCTCAAGACTGTATCGTGGCTAATGTGCAATTGTCATCCCATGTTAAAATAATTCACCACTCTTCACCTACCAATTACTGATTTAGAACCAAATCATCTTTGACACGAGGAACTACCTGAGAAAAAGAAACACCTTGAATTTCTTTGTCTTGGGCCCAAATGACTTGTTATTTAATTACAAAGTTGTGAATGTGCAGAATAGGTTAATGGGGCTCACAGAGCACACATGTTTGTTTTTTCAAGAAAAGCGGTGACTTTTGTTTATGAATACTGCATAATGTTTAGAACCTGGTTTTATCCACTCCTCACCTTTTAGTTCGATATAAACTTTAAGAAACCATGTTTGTATTTTACCCTCTGCTCCTTGTTTCTGAACATCACTCCCAATTATTCATTAAATTATTATTTTTTAAACAGTCCAACTTCTCTGGAATATAATATTATGCCGGAGTTTAGTTGTGATGGGGAAAGAGGGAAAATATTTTAAACGCGGAGAGAAATATTTGCATTTGACACATGTTAACCCTGGCATCATGTGGGACTGACATTTATCATTGTAGTTTTGGATTCTAGCTAGAATAATTTTCCTGTTAACAATGTAATTTGTTCCACTTGAGTTCAAACAAAAAGGTCTGTTTTCTTGCCTCCAGATATTCGTACTTCTGGGTTTTTTTAACAGTGTGCACATGGATAAATTCTAAACTAAGGTAGTAATTCCCAAAAAGATTTTTCTATGACCATGAGTAGTAATTAGATCAATATAATCCAACAACAAGATCATTGCTCTCTGAATGAATTAGAAATGGAAGAAACAATAACTTTGCAAATTTTGATGAATTTGAAGACCTTGCTTTCCTTGTGCTTGTTCCAAAGTGACTGCCTGGGAACGAAAGGGACAGACACAAATTACACCTAAAATAAAATGGTGTTCATAAATTTGGGACATAAATAGTTCGCATCATGATACCCTCCCAAAGAAAAGAGAGTGACAGAAATTTGTGGAGAGCTTAAAGCAGTTCTTGTACACAAAAGAAACCTGTCAGAAAGATTAGCGCAAAGAAGACCCATTAAAACAGAGCTGGCTGAACTGTAATTCAAGAGAAAAACTCTCCACAGCCTCGAGCCAGTCTTTATCAAAAGGAATATGGCTGTTGCAAGTATATTATCTCAGCCTCAAGATATTGCTGCAGATTCATGGATAATGGAGTGCATGTTAAGCTCCTAAACGGGACCTATTTATGTGCTTTAAAATCCGAATATATCCCATTCACAGATTCCTCCATGACTATAAAGCTAGATACATCCTCAACACAGATTGTCTAACACAACTGCATCCTTTCAAAAGTCATTATATTAATTCAACACTTTACAAGGTAATTGTTCAAGTCCATTATTGTTTCACTTCAGTACTTGGTTGATCATGTTGACCTGGAGCAATTACATTGTAAAATATGGATTTTAAAAATATATTTTGAGCTGTGTCTCTGAATTGAAAATGTGTACCGCATGTTTATTGGTGAGTACAAGTTTAAGTTGTATAGATGCATAATCTTGACCTAAAATGTCAACTATCCATTGTCTTCAGCATTGAATGATGCAACAGTTTTGATTAAGAAAATATTACCACATTTGAGTAATATGGAGATCATTTGTGATAATCCCTTTTCAGCAATTGATTAAGGCTTTGATGTTGAGGTGAAGGGAAATTAAATAGTCCACTGACTTCAGTGTTTGCTTTTAATCTGTGATTTTTGAGTTTGAATATTGTTTAAAATCTTCCTATTAAAATCTTCGGTGTGTTCCTTAGTATATTAAATCAAACCATTTGAACAGATGTAATTCACTTAAGAAAACAATAACCTTCAAAACATTTCATAACATTTCTCACAGTTTAGCTGTACAATTTTTTTTTAAATTGATACCTTTGAGTTCATGCATTGCTTTTATGTGCCATGCATATAACCCTGCTGGGCAGGACATTCAATGATTGAAATAAGTTTTTCTTTGGTCTTTTTTAAAAGAGCAAGTGAAGATGCTAATGGAGTTAGGTACAAAAGTTTTAATTTACAAATCTGAGAGCCTTTAATTCAACGGGAAACCTTTCCAGAAAGTATATGTATTCATGGTTCAGTTTTCAGTACATATGACAATTAAACACTCTTGATTCTTGATGTCTGTTGTCTTTTGCTCTGATTGCCATACTATTAGCAAACCGTGTTCCTAGATTGGCAAATAGACTTCGACCAGCAAAATGGAGGTTTGCTGAAAATATATGGGTGACACCATCTCATGTTTTTGAACATTGACTTCCTTTCCTGAATCTAGGTTAGCTAAGAAGGCAGAGATCCCTGCCCACCACTTGGCTCCTCCTTCAAGCAGAGGGGTAAAATTGAATGAGTTTGGAAAAAAAAATTCCAAGAAAATTCTGCTTTAGAATTGTTGCTGAATGAATGGATCAAGATTGTGTGTTATGAGTGTTAATACCGTTGAACTTGCAGGCTCGTGCCAATATAGTTTGTCCCTGCAAATGGTGCTTTCTCTCAGAAAATATTTGAACACCCCTTTTACACAAGAGATATTATCAGTAGTATCTTGGTTCATCAAAAATAATTGGATTACTATTATTAAGTTCCCTTCAGGAAGCAAAGCAGTACACACACCGCAGTAGAGATTGATGGTGCAGAAGTAGAGATTGTTGAATGTTTCAACTTCCAAGGAATAAATATCACCAGCAATTTGTCTTGGCCTAGTCACGTCAAAGCTATGACGAAGAAGGCACCCCAATGCCTCTACTTCCTTCGAAGGCTTAGAAAATTCAGCATGTCCCCAGCAACCCTCACCAACTTCCACTGATGCACCGAAGAAAACTTTCTATCGGGATACATCTCGGCTTGGTTTGGAAACCGATCCTTCCAAGACAATAAGAAATTGCAGACAGTTGTGGACATAGCCCAGACCATCACACAAACCAACTTTCCTTCCCTGAGTGACTCCAGCTTTTTGTGTGTATCATCCATCTATTGACTCCATCTACATTTCACATTGCCTCAGGAAGGCCGCCACTACCCTAGCAAGCAATCTGGATTATATATTAGATTTAACTACCTAGATTTTTCATGCCTTCAAATTAAATGAAAACTATTTATTGTAAACAGTCTTTATTTTAAATGCAGCACTTTATCTTTTCCTGGGACTTTTGTAGTAAGAGATGACTTGGGTGACTTGTGCTGTTTAATTTGTTATTGATATAGATTGTCCAACTTGTCTTTTACAATGTGTGTGAATTGGAGGAGGTTTTGAATTTATGCAATTTAGTGTGGAATTGATTATTTCTAATCTTGCAGCACAGCAGGTGCAGAATAAAGATAACATGACACTCGGAAACAATGACAGAACTATTAAAACTCTTTCAAAGAATTGTGCAAATTTATTTTTTTCCAACTGAATATAAAGATGCTTTGTTAATTCTGGTTAAATGCTTACAGTATTCTTTATTTTTGTAATGTTTTAAGGAGATGTCCTTTGTCCCAATGCCTTGAATAAGGATTTTTTTTCATGTGCAAATCTGGTGTGCAGCATCTGTGTGTAATGTTGCAATTTGTCATATTTTCTCTTGCATGTTGCCTTATCTAGCCATTCAGAGTTTATTAGCAAGTGTTGTTGGGATGTTTTGAGTTATGTTGTTCATGTGCTTATGTTGATTTAAAAGTCAGAATCTTCTTATTTAAATTGATGTTGCTTCCTCTCTGAAACCAGCTGTGATATTTTTATGTAATGCCTGAAAATATACATGCAATTACTGTATAAGTTCATTAACAAATCTATCTTGAGAACAATATCCCCAAATGTGCTGTTATTTTATGCATCGATTAAGAATGATAATTGTAGCCTATCAAGGCAGTTATTTGCTATTCTTGGTATTATTTTTAGCCAGTTGTTTGATCGTAATCAAAATCTATTTGCACATGGTGTTTTTATTTAGTGTCCCTTTCACTGTGTTCAAAAACTGAAACCAGAATTCCTGGAAATAGGGCATTATTCTTGACAGCATGTTGAACTATATTATTTTCCAGAATGAGTGGAACAGGGTATCACAGAAATATTTGGGGCTGAATTTCTTTGCAACAAATTATTTTCTTGTCACTTGTTTAAGCCTTCTTCATCCTTCCTCATCTTACCCTTTCTGCATATTCTTCTAATCCTTTTTCCATTTATTTAATTCTCCTGAATGCATCTCTACTATTTGCCCCAATTATCATGGTGGCAAATATTATTCCCTGGACAATTATTCTCTAGCCGTCTTTGTTCATGTTTGGGGTGGGCTAGGGGGGGTGGAGTGGGTCAGTGGGGGGGGGGGGGGAGGAGGGGGCATTAGGGGGATTGAGTGCGAGGGGGGGGGGAATTGAGGGTGCTACACCAATACAGGAGAGGCTTCAGGTCCACGGCTCACCCTCTCAGTTACACCCCATCCCTGCCCCCCCACCTCCTCTACAAGGAATGGACCCAAAGGGGCCACTTGGTCTAGTTTTCTCTAAAAGTAACTAACTTAAAAAAATGACTGGAATTTTTTGGCTCAATTGCACTTTTTTTCTGACCAGTAATGCCTGTGTTTGTGAGTGGAGTGTGTTTATTAACTTAGTGTAATTAAATTGATGTCAAAGATAAATGTAACCCAATTTTTGGGGGTATATAGCATATAAACATGAGATTCTGCCAAACTGATTTATGTTTCTCAAATTCATCGGTGACTATCTTGTATTTATCAACTGTACACTTGTGTCAATATGCAAAGATAGATATTTCTGAGAGGAAGGAGTTTTTAAGAGAATTTGAAGGAAATTATTTTTGACATGGAGTCCTTGTTATCTGGATCTGGTGCTAGAGGTGGTGATATCAGATGAAATCACCGTTAGAAACATTTAGACAGCTACAAATAGGCGAGACAATAGTGGATATTGACCTAATATACGCAATGGGGATTATTGTAGATGTGCAAAAAGGTTGGCATGGATATGATGAGCCAATAGGTCTGTTTATAGATTAAATTAAATTAGTAGAACGGGTAAATTGTGGAAGGTAGACACAAAATGCTGGAGTTACTTAGCGGGTCAGGCAGCATCTCGGGAGAGAAGGAATGGGGGACGTTTCGGGTCGAGACCCTTCTTCAGACTGAAGAAGGGGCTTGACCCGAAACGTCACCCATTCTCTCCCGAGATGCTGCCTGACCCGCTGAGTTGCTCCAGCATTTTGTGTCTACCATCGATTTTAACCAGCATCTACAGGTTTTTTTTCCTAGTAATTTTGTGGATGTTGTTCTACCTGTAAATTATTGAAAGTAATTTAAATACTCTCTTCCATTGGCAGGCTGTTCTCCATCATACTACCCATAACATCTCTATATCCTGATTTGCCTATCGCATCAGTCATTAAAGCAATACCTGTTTCTCCCACCTCCCACCACACCTGCCCACTACTTTCCATACTTTTCCTATAGACTATACAACAGTATATTTAGTCTTGGCCCCAAATATTTTTTGAGCCCTGTTTCAATATGACCACGATGGCATAGAATTTATTTCTGCCATGGAGGGCGGCACGGTGGCGCAGCGGTAGAGTTGCTGCTTTACAACGAATGCAGCGCCGGGGACTCAGGTTCGATCCTGACTACGGGTGCTGCACTGTAAGGAGTTTGTACGTTCTCCCCGTGACCTGCGTGGGTTTTCTCCGAGATCTTCGGTTTCCTCCCACACTCCAAAGACGTACAGGTATGTAGGTTAATTGGCTGGGTAAATGTAAAAATTGTCCCTAGTGGGTGTAGGATAGTGTTAATGTGCAGGGATCGCTGGGCGGCACGGACTTGGTGGGCCGAAAAGGCCTGTTTCCGGCTGTATATATATGATATGATGATATGAGTCCCTTTCTGTGTCAGTGTTGTACAATTTGGACTTTTGCTTGCCCACTTCTTTGGCTTCTAATTTTTAAACAGGTTTTACAGAGTAAAAATTCAGAGGTTGTAACACTCAAGGTCTGTTCTTTAATTTACCTGCTGTTATTAGTATGTACTAATCTCAACAGGACTTGCTGACTTTTTTTGTAGAAATGCAGATGCTGCTTTTACAAAAAAGACACAAAGTGCTCGAGTAAGTCAGCGGGTCAGATAACATCTCTATAGAATGTAGATAGAGGTAATCATAATCATAATAGTACTTTATCAGCCAGGTATGTTTTGCAACATATGGGGATTTGATTTGCTAGATAGATGATGTTACGAATCTGAAGAACGGTCCAGACCTGAAACATCACCTACCCAGGGATGCTGCCTGTCCTGCTTAGTGTCACTCCAGCACTTTGTATCTCTTGATGACTTTTTTCATCAACACAAATAAGAGAGGATCTTTCTCATCCCTCTTTGGCGTGCTTTTAAGTAGCTTTGTAATTTGCCTTACTCAGGCACCTTGTATAAAGTGGGTTTTGAACCAAGTTGCAAAAAGATCAAAATAATTTGATAGCTGCAGGGGAATTCCACAACTGACTGAAAATCTTGTTGTTGACTGAGTAGTATTTCACCAGTTACCTCCTTTCTGACTCCACATCCGATTTGGGACTGTTGCTATTTGTCAAAACAATCTAGTCGAGTTCTGGTAGTAATGAATTATCCTAGCATTCCCTTTCCAGCATAACTCCCAAGATGGGTTGAGGGTTTGTTGGGGGAAGGGAGGCCATGTACTTGAAATATGGCACTCATTTCAATAAAGATGGTGAGTTTGAGGCGCAGATGTTTTTATTTGACCTCATCAATACAGTGTGCCCACTAATTTGGAAATTCAAAAAATTGACTTGCCTCGACTTCTGCTGTTTCATCCAGAAACTTTTCAGAAGTGATTAGAACAGAAATCCCCTAAGTTATTAGGTGTGAACTGAGAGTTGAGTACAGTTGAAAGTTGTTTTGATATGAGTTCTGTACAGCTGTTTAACTTTATAATAAGATTACTTCTGGAATAATGCTATGTATATTATTTTAACCTGCTGGTCAGGGAAATCACACTTGTTTTAAAAGGAATACCTAAAAATAAATAGAAAGTAAAATGTGGCAAGTCTGGAAATCTAAAACAAAAAAAAGAGAAAATCAGAAGGTCAATTCATTTTGTAGAAAGATGTACAAGATGACGCTCCTATACAAAGCCTTTATTCTAATTATCAGGTCGAATAGAGTGCTATGCCCAGAATATTCATGTCTCCATATATCTGAGCAGACCAATTTATGTGATTGCCAAGAAAACTTCTGAATTGCCCAGAAATGTAAGTAGTTTGGTAGAAACTGGACAGATCTTTTAAGATGCTGTCTTTTATCAGATGCTATTGTTTCTGTTGAAATACATTTTTTGAACTGATCTTTAACAACTTTGAAGCACATGTTTCAGAGTAGTCCATTTGGAAATTTTAGTAGCAAAATTGAGAAAAGCAGAGTTACTGTGTAGAAGTGTATTAAAGTTAAATTTAAACTTGTATATCTTATTGTTTTACAATGACAGGCATAAGATGGCCCTTAAAGGTTTTTGGATGGAGAATTTTGTGAGCTGACAAACTCTGTGGAATGGCAGTGATGTGACCGTGCTCATTGGTCCTACGTTTGTAAGGCAACCATGGCAGATGTTTTCTTATTCTGCTTCATTCTGTTCAACACAGTCTGCACAATGACTCTAGCCAGATGGGATGACTCAAAAACAGCAAGACACTGTGGCGTCCCCAACTCAGCATTGTTTCCAGATTGTCCTGCCAGACTGCCTGGGGAGGAGACATTGGAGGAAAGATGACGTGCTTGTGTGGCTGATGTGGCAAATATAAACAGTCACCACTTCAGCTAAATGTTTTGCAGTTTCTTTGTAGACATGAGAGATTTATTGTACATTTTGCTATCTTTCATCTTGTATATATTCTTTTGATATATTTGAAATCATTTGCACAGTGCATTCTGCTAATAGAAGATGTATCTTGTATTTACAAATGGAGAATTATTTTGCGACCATGAAAAAAATGCAAATTCCTGGCCAAGAATAAAAGAAGGACAGTAAAAGCTTCGTTAGATATGTTAAGAGAAAAAGAGTAGCAAAGTCAAATGTGAGTCCCTTGAAGGCAGACACGGGTGAAATTATTATGGGTAACAAGGAAATGGCAGAAGAGTTGAACAGGTACTTCGGATCTGTCTTCACTAAGGAAGACACAAACAATCTCCCAGATGTACTGGAGGACAGAGGATCTAGGAGGATAGAGGAACTGAAATAAATTTCCATTAGGCGAGAAATAGTATTGGGTAGACTAATGGGAAAAGGATGATAAATCCCCTGGGGCTGATGGTCTGCATCCCAGGGTCCTCAGGGAGGTGGCTCTAGAAATAGTGGACGCATTGGTGATCATTTTCCAATGTTCAATAGATTCAGGATCAGTTCCTGTGGATTGGAGAATAGCTAATGTTATCCCACTTTTCAAGAAAGGAGCGAGAGAGTAAACGGGGAATTACAGACCAGTTGGCCTGACTTCGGTGGTGGGAAAGATGCTGGAGTCAATTATTAAAGAGGTAATAACGGTGCATTTGGATAGCAGTAAAAGGATAAGTCCAAGTCAGCATGGAGGTATGAAAGGAAAATCATTCTTGACTAATCTTCTGGAATTATTTGAGCACGTGACAAGTAAAATGGATGAAGGGGAGCCAGCCTAGACTTTCAGAAAGCCTCTGATAAGGTACCGCACGGGAGATTGGTGACTAAAATGAGAGCACATGGTATTGGGGGTAGGGTGTTGACATGGATAGAAAATTGGTTGGCTGACAGGAAGCAAAGAGTAGGAGTAAACGGGTCCTTTTCAGAATGGCAGGCAGTGGCGAGTGGAGTGCTGCAAGGCTCGGTGTTGGGGCCACAACTGTTTACCATATATATTAATGATTTGGAAGAGGGAATTAGAAGCAACACTAGCAAGTTTGAGGATGACTCAAAACTGGGTGGCATTGTAAACAGTGAAGAGGATGTAAGGAGGTTGCAGGGTGACCTGGACAGGTTGAGTGAGTGGGGAGATGCGTAGCAGATGCAGTATAATATAGATAAATGTGAGGATATCCACTTTGGCGGCAGAAACAAGGAGGCAGATTATTATCTCAATGGAGTTAAGTTAGGTAAGGGGGAGGTCCAGCGAGACCTGGGTGTCCTTGTACACCAGTCACTGAAAGTTGGTGTGCAAGTACAGCAGGCAGTGAAGAAAGCTAATGGAATGTTGGCCTCCATAACAAGAGGATTTCAGTATAGGAGTAAAGAGGTTCTTCTTCAGTTGTATAGGGCCCTGGTAAGACCACATCTGGAGTATTGTGTACAGTTGTGGTCTCCTAATTTGAGGAAGGGCATCCTTGTAATTGAGGCAGTGCAGCGTAGGTTCACGAGATTGATCCCTGGGATAGCGGGACTGACATATGAGGAAAGATTGAAAAGACTAGGCTTGTATTCACTGGAGTTTAGAAGGATGAGAGGGGATCTTATAGAAACATATAAAATTATAAAAAGAACTCGACAAGCTAGATGCAGGAAAAATGTTCCCAATGTTGGGTGAGTCCAGAACCAGGGGCCACAGTCTTAGAATAAAAGGGAGGCCATTTAAAACTGAGGTGAGAAAAAACTTTTTCACCCAGACAGTTGTGAATTTGTGGAATTCTCTGCCACAGAGGGCAGTGGAATCCAAATCACTTGATGGATTTAAGAGAGAGCTAGATAGAGCTCATGGGGCTAGTGGAATCAAGGGGTATGGGGAGAAGGCAAGCACGGGTTATTGATTGAGGACGATCAGCCATGATCACAATGAATGGCGGTGCTGGCTCGAAGGGCCGAATGGCCTCCTCCTGCACCTATTTTCTATGTTTCTAACCATTTAATAGGTATGTTTGTCTATTAGCATTGAAATTCCAAGATATTTTTGTACTACAGCTGGTGCCTAGGGCAAGATTCGGTATAAATGAGCTTTGTAGTTATGCATGTTTTGCTTTGTTTGAGTTATTGTTAATGATGAACAGGTGTTCCTTCAGTTCATAGTTCAAAGGTGGCAAATGTCCGCAGATGTAAGAGTTCTTCTGCTTTGTTGGTAGAACTTTGCAACGAGTTGATGCAAGCATACATCCTCCATGGTTTTCCAATCTTCTTCATTAACATTCTGATGCCTGTTAGGACAGCTTTGTGTTGATCAGAATTAGGCTGTACCAGCAGCTGAAGGTAGTGTCCACCCATGGAAAATCTCTTGAAACACCAGACAAAGCACAGATACATCTCCCTGCTGCCCTAGAATTGGACTGAAAGTTGTTGCTCTCCAGTGCTTTGTACAGTGTGATTGCTGAGACTAGGTTATTGTTCCAGTGGAGGGTGGAAGAGTGATGCACAATAACATTGCATACAGTTCCTCTTTGTTTTTACAAGGAACCATGTGTTGCTCTCATGAAAAGATTTTTTTCTATTGCCACTGATGCAGTAAATTTTTTAAGTTGTTATGAGTTGCAGGACTCTATGACAATGAATAATTTGTGTAAAATTGCAGTTGTCGTAAACACTGTTTCCTTTGGCAGTTTTTAAAAATCAAACTTGAAGTCTACAGGCAGAAAGTTCGTTATTTTAAAGTTAAAATGAAAGCAGAATTATTTTCATTATTGTTTGGGAAATCTTGTGTAGTGTGCTATAACTAATTCAAAGCAGTGACTAATTATTTTTAATTGAGAACGAATTTACTTGGGTACATCTTTTTTGTAGAGATAAGTTTCACTATCTTTTTGAAACAAAATGACCTAACTAATTTTTCCACTAATATTTTTAAAGATTATTATTTTGATAACATTTATATTTAAAAACATTCATCAGGCCACATTCTTTAAAAGCAAGCCTCTTTTAAATGGAAGTAGGCAGAATAGTAAAAACTGAGGTGCAAGAACTTTCACAGCTTGCACCTAAAGTTGATTCACTCAGATGATTATGGAAACTGGTTTATACATATGTACCGCAACTGAATGGAGAGGGCTTTTCTACTTTGTTTATTGGCCAATTAATTTACTGGTTTAAGATGTTGGCCTGCTTACATAATGGTAAAAATCTTTGCTTTTCTTTTAGCAGGGTACAGTTGCATAAGTGAATTGGTTTACATTTTATTTGCATAGAAATTATTTCTAATTCCAATTATCACTTGTCTCATGGTTACTAACTTACTAACTGGTTGTCAAAATCAATTGCTGCTATATTCTGGACAACTAAGTACATGGTTTATATCAGTGTGGAATGCACTTGTGACTATTCAAATGTATATTGTAACCATCTGTACAGCCTGGTTTGTGTTGAGTGCGAATGATCTTAAACAGTCCCCTTTAAATTCCTTTTCGGGAAGGGGCAAATCATATCCCAAAGAACGTTTTAAGTCTGAAGTTTGAATTTGTGCTTGGATTTGATGGTCAGTTCTCAGAATTCCTACATGGCCTTCAAGATATATTTTATTGCCAGTGGATGTAGTGAATTTGGAGGAAGCATGATGGCAGCCTTAATAAAATTCCAGGTTAGAATTGTATCTGAGATGCATATTAAGTAAGCATCATAAAACAGTTTATTACTGTTTGGTAATGTTTTGAACTAAAGGCAAAATGGCACGTATGTTTTTGATTCTATGTGAAAGTAATGAATTGCATGGAAGTGGTTAATCTTCTGCATACTGGAATGTATGAGAAAAGGAGAGAATGTGCTGCAGTTGAGGGTCAGATGAAAGTGCAGTCTAGCATGGGGGATGGAAATGGTTGGATTGGATTACACTGAAGCGGACTGTTATGGGGGGATACAATGTATAACACTTGATGTTTACTGGATCATTGACAGATTTTCTTTTGTGGTTTGACTCAGTGGTTGCTAAAAGAATGGATTGCAGCTGACTGTGTGATTGAGCAGAATTAAGAAGTCTTGATATTATTTTGATATTAAAGAATGCTTCAAACTCTTAAATATCAAATGTGGATTTTTTTTAATTTTACTGTGTACCAAATTCTGCTCTTTTTGCAAATCCATTTTACCCCCTCCACCCCTTAATCCAATGACTCAATTTGTGCAGCTTGTAGATGCTGGCAGCTCTTGTGTAGCTCCAAGTGTCCACTTTACATGGGAGAGACCTTTACAGCTGTGGCAATCTTTAAAGGTCTTTCTCTAGTGACCAGAAAAAAATGCACTTATTTCAGTACAAATAAAAAAGAAATGTTTTTATTTCTGCTGCACTTCTTATTGCCACTTAAATTCCTAAAGTACACAACTGGCAGTCTACATGTAGGCTAACAGCAGCTAATATGCACTGCCAGCTGCATGGAGGAAAGGACAAATTAATTTGCTTTTGTGGTGTTTGTTAAATCATAAATGTTTGCCAATTACCAGGAGAACTCCATTGCTCTTTTGGATATTTTGCATCCTCTCTCCTGCTAAAATGGCCTTAATTTTAAATGATGTGAGAAAATGCAGTGCTGCCACTAATCCACTCGAATCACTGTGTATGTTCTGGTTATGTCTCCCAATAGGGTTTAAAGTCTCAACCTTCTGACTTGAATGGTATCTGTGAAAATACTTATGATAATCGCAGGACTTATTTGGCATTTTCATACATCCCCTGTCTACATCCCAACAATTTTTCATCGATACATTCTATAACTAGAATCGGATTTCATTTATAATGCCCACCATGCAATCCTCAACTCAGCACATGTTGATATTCCTGGTCTGTGTGGCCCATTATCACATCATATCGATTACTAACCTTCTGAAATACTAACACTTCACTTGCTGCTACCTTGAAATCTGAATGTTACCATTCAGGCATCTTCATTTTCATCAGCTAAAATTTGCTTTTGTTGATCTGTGATTGGTGAAAGGCAAAAACTTTTTTATTCTATTGAAAGGCCATAGTATCTTGATAGTTAATGCTATCATTCTTAGTTCGGAAGCAGTTAAACTGATTTCTGATGCACAGATCACGACCCAATTCTCAGGTAATTTGAATTATTGCGTTCTCAGGTTAAGCATGGCTTAGCACATTAAGACTGATTATGTTATTTCTGGGTTTATCTTGAGTAACCTATCCTGAATTACTTGTGCAAGAAGAAATAAAATTAATCTTCACTTGCTGCTGGATATTTGCTTGTGTGAGCAAGGGCTTATTTTTCTTTTATCTCATGGTGACAAGTCTTGTAATGAAACGGAAAATTAAAGTTAATTGAAAGTGTTTAACATTTCTTTGGAAAACTCACATAAATGTAAGCATGTGGCAAGTATCATTCAGAAAAACTGTTCCACGCATAACCCCCCAAGGATTAATTAACATCAGGAAAGAATTAGCTGCCCTCCATGTTGGATTTGTTATGACTTTTTAAATCCATTCAGTGATATATGCATTTATTTATGCAAGTCTGGAACTTTCATGTGTGGCTATTGTGTGTCTAATTTTATTTTGCGCAACCGAAATTATATAATTTCAAAACCATGAATTTGGAAGAATTAACATTAAGCATTATAAAATCTGTGACTGTGATATGAATTTGTAACAGCAATTACAGATCACTGCTGATAACCTTTCCATACTGTTCAGCTTGCAGTTATAGTGCATTATGTCTGCTCGCAGCTCCATCAGAACTCTGGTAATTAGGCTGCTCTAATTGTCAGTCAGTTTCCACATATTCTTGTTTTGGGAAATGGAAATCCTGCTAGATTTAGAAGTTTATAATTCTCTTAATATATCTTGTTGAAAGTTGAAGTTAACAGTGTTAAACATTGTCAGGACTTCGGATTTTAATGGGAGTGATGAGATTTTTAACCACTGGGATTAATGAAAATGTATACTGTAGTATATTGTAGAATGTAGTTATTTTCAATATGTTAGACTAATGAGATTGCCATTAAATTGCTGAAGTAATATCTTTACTGTTATATTCTTTTAACTTAGAAGCTTTATAAAATGTTGTTCTCAATTGAAGGATGCTATTATATATATGATAAACAAACCCAGCTACCAGTTATTCCCATATAATTCTCTCGAGTCAACTAAAAGAAGAAAAATCCTTGAGTGGAAATGTGTGGAATATACCTTTGAGATGTAAACCCCAGCAGGAAATGATATGAAATTAATCAAATCATTGTTTCATAGAAGATCTTCCCTGCAAGACGACAGGAGAAACTTCCAACCTATTACTTTAGATAGAATTTGAGTGATGGCCTTGTAAAGAATCCATCAAACCCCACAATTGCTCAATTGTACTGTCTTCCAATGTTTTTATTGTAGCATAAACAAAATCCTGGTTGTAATTTGTACGAAGTGAAATGAAAGCATATAAAGGCTTTTGAGAGTGCAAGAAAAATTCACTAAAGCAGATCTCATGGTGAATGATTCCAAACTAATTTGTTTCTTTATAGCCCCAAACAGAAATTTGATAAATATATTTAAAATAATTTTAAAAATAGATTATTAAGATAAACTCTTTCCTGTGGCTGACTAGTCAAGATTCAGAAAACATTAATTTCAACTAATACATACCACAATAATTGGGGATGGTATTAGGAAAAACATTTTTATACAGGGAGTTGGGATTTCAGCATGTGTGTGGGCAGTATAAAGTTATTATCTTTTGAATGTGCAGCGATAAGACATCAGGTATTTTTTCTATTTCATTCATTTGTATTTTTCTGTAATATCTTTGAATACATTCTAAAATAGGACTTGCAACAACAGCAAAGTTCATCATTGTAAGTATGACTGAGCCTGTGATTGTGCTGATTATGAATAAAGGTTATTGCTGAAGAGGAACCGAAACATTGCCATTTGATCTTTGACATGGTAAATGTGGAAAGTGCTGTGATAGTGACATGTTGCATTGAGAAGAATTATTTTGATCCTTTTGTTATTCTTTTAGAGGCAAGGTAAATGCCAAGAGCTGGTGCATTTCTATTTTTGCTGGGCTTTTGTAAGCAGGGGATGCTGAGTTTTCAGTGCCACCCCAAATAGTCCTCCTGATACTTGAACAATCTAGGGTCAGGAATTCTGTTGAGTTCATAGGAATGTTACTTATTTTGCAAAGAAGCCTTTGAGAATATCCTTAAGTTGTTTCCTTTGTTGTTCTGGTCATTGTTTCCTGTGACAGAGTTTTTGGAGTGTGTGTTTCAGCAGTATGTGTTGAAGATGACATGGGTTCTCCACTGGAGTCGGCCAAGCATAATTAAATTATGTCTGAAGGAGGTCTCAACCTGAAACATCACCCATTCCTTGCCAGAGATGCTGCCTGTCCCGCTGAGTTATTCCAGCTCTTGGTGTCTACTATAATTAAATCAAAGATTGATTTTGCTAACACCAACCTTTCAAGTAATGAATTTCAGATCCAGACTACTCACATTAAAAAAAATTCTCACCCTGTCCTTTGTCTTTATTTTTGTCCAATTTTTAAAAATTATGTCCCCAGGCCTGTTGAATTAAACTACCATTTTTCTATTTACTCTTCTAAATCAGCCACACATCCCATCAATTCTCCCTTTAAGCTGCTTTGCTCCAAAGAAAATCGCCCAAGTTTCTCCATTTAGTCTTTAACTGAAATCAGTAATCCCTGGAACCATTCCAATAAATCCTTCCTGTATCCTCTTCAGAGCCTTTTGCATCCTTCCTGAAGTGTGGTGACCAGAATTGGAAACAATACTCCAATAGTGGTGTTAGCAGTGTTTTGAAAAAGTTCAACACAACTTTCCTGCCTTTGTAATCTATGCCTCCATTTATGAATTTTGGGGTCCCATATGTTTTACTAACTCTCTCAACATAACCTTTCCACTTTCAAATACTTTTGCATGTGTGGAACCGTCCCTCGGCTCCAGCACATTCTTTGACTCTGCCATTTAGTCTATAATGTGTCTCCTTATTCTTTATGCTGATATATATCACTTCACAATTTTCTGTATTAAATTTCATTTACCAATTGTTTGCCTGTTCAGCCAGCCCAATACATGCAGTGTAATCTATTACTTTCTCCCTCACTATTTTACCACGTTGCCAGGTTATCTGCAAATTTCAACATTCTACCCTGCACACCCATGTCCAAGTCATTACAAAATATCATCTACCATCAATCATCCTCCAGTCTGAAAGCAACTGATTATCACAATTCTCTATATTCTAAACCAATTTCTTATCCTTGCCACCATGACCCTGGTAAAGCAGAATGGGATGAATCACAACTTTAAATCTCTCGCTCTCACACTGTATGTCTTTTAAACAACTCTGCCGAGCAGAACGTCAGTCAAAGGTGATGACTTGTGAATTTCTCATGCACTCTGCAGAAAGGGCAGTGGAGATTAAGTTACCCATGCTATGATTAATGTTTTTCTTCTGGTAGACAATTGCCAGTATCATTGCAGACTTTTCTTTTTCTGCCTGAGCCCCATTTTGCTTTGCACGATCATATTAAATTAATTTGCGAACCATGCCAATTCAGGAGCTTGTTATATCTTACTTTTATGCCATTCCATGCTGGTTTATAGACACTGATAGCTTCAAATTGACACTGCTGCTTTAACATTTTCGATATTGGATTGTATAATTTTCCACGCAAGGTTCAGTCACATTTTGAAAGGCAATTTTTATCACAGATTTTGAGAGTAGCAGATTGAGTTGATCCCAAATTTGCCATATTGTTTTATCACTATGGGAATTACACAGCACTTGCTTTTGATTGTTTGACATTCCTGTTTTGGAATGCAATTATTTGAGAGGAAAGTGAATATTAAAAAAAACCAATAACCGCTCACCAGGATTTAACATATTCCACGAGTTTAGAGCTGCCTGCTGTGGCATGAGATTTCGTGTTTTAAGTGGCTTTTCCGTGCTCCACTAATTTTTTTTAAATGCATGCAGTCCTGCTTTTGAGAATAACAGCTGAATCTGGGCAGGTTTTAATTGTATAAGTTCACTTTGCATCCGCATTGTTTTGATAGGGTTCCAAAAGAATAAAATGCAATAAAGTTGAATGTAACCTGAAGTGAAGTTGCTATATCTGAGAATAGCAGGAATTAGAACTGTACTTAATATGAACAAAATGTGTAACTGGATCCAAACCTAACTTTGATTTTTTGATCAATACATTGGAAAGCATGAACTTCTGTAGATTAAGACAATGCATTTATTAATGGAAGAATGCAAATCTTTTAATTCTATGTAATCTCCCGGAAATCACCAGGACTGAACAATGTTTCCCCCTCTACCCTCAAGCTCTGTGCTGAACAACTGGCACCAGTCTACACAGACATTTTCAACCTGCAAACCTGCACTGTCCCTGCCTGCTTCAGAGTCTCCACTATTGTCCCTGTACCCAAAAAGCCAAGGATTACTGGTCTTAATGACTACAGGCCTGTCGCACTAACCTCTGTAATTATGAAGACCATTGAAAGACTTGTGCTGGCCCCCCTGAAAAATATCACAAACCCCCTGCTGGACCCCCTGTAGTTTCCATACCGTGCCAATAGATCAGTGGATGATGCAGTCAACCTAGGTCTGCACTTCATCCTCCACCACCTAGACCACCAGGGGACCTGTGCAAGAATTTTGTTTGTGGATTTTAGCTCTGCATTCAACACCATTGTGCCACTCCAAACTCTCCCAGTTCACTGTGCCTGAACCCATCTGTCAGTGGATCACCAACTTCCTGACAGACAGGAAGCAGCATGTGAGGTTGGGAAAGCGCATCTCGGACCCACTGACCCTCAGCATAGGAGCACCGCAAGGCTGCGTACTCTCCCCTCACCTTTACTCTCTCTACACCATCGACTGCACCTCCACAGACTCCTCTGTCAAGCTTCTCAAGTTTGTGGACGACACAACCCTGATTGGACTGATCCAGGATGGGGAGGAATCTGCATACAGACAGGAAGTGACACAGCTGGTGTACTGGTGCCATCGCAACAACCTGGAGCTTAATGCTCTTAAGACAGGGGAATTAATTGTAGACTTTAGGAGAACTCCCCCTCCCCTCTCCCCACTCACCATCAACAACATCCCAGTCACATCTGTGGAGTCATTTAAGTTCCTTGGAACCATCATCTCCAGGGACCTTAAATGGGAGGCCACCATCAACTCCACAGTCAAAAAGGCCCAACAGAGGATGTACTTCCTGCGGCAGCTGAGGAAACACAATCTGCCACAGGCAATGATGATCCAGTTTTATACTGCCATCATAGAGTCTGTCCTCACCTTCTCCATCATGGTCTGGTTTGGCTCAGCCACCAAGCATGACATCCGGAGGCTGCAGCGCATCGTTCAATCAGCTGAGAAGGTTGTTGGCTATAATCTTTTCCCCCATCGATGAACTGTACACTGCAAGGGCCAGGAAGTGAGTGGGCAAGATCATCTCTGACCCCTCTCACCCTGGCCACAAACGTTTTGAAGCACTTCCCTCTGGAAGGTGACTCTGGACTGTCAAAGCTGCCACAGCCAGACATAAAAACAGCTTTTTTTCCCATGAGCAGTAGCTCAACAACCAAACGTCTGTAGCCTCCTTTTGCTTTGGTATTTTATTTCATTCTTCACATGTTTAAATTATAATGTTTTATTCTTAATTGTTTACTGTATATCGTGTTGTTACTTGCGAGCAAAGCACCAAGGCAATTTCCTTGTATGTATACATACTTGGCTAATAAAAAATTATTTAATTCAATTAGTTTATCTGAATTTAATCCTGAAACATAGCATGAGTCATGTTCCAGCACAAAATATAAATTTAAATCTAACAGAACTCTTCAGGAGCTTTTCATACAATACAATATGATAGAACTTTATTCATCCCTGGAGGAAAATTAGTTTGGTCATAAAGTTGTTACTTTTGAATGCAAAAATATGTAAAAATCCGTACCTTGTGTGTGATTATCTTTAAACTGGCCTTGTTTTTGACAGTGTATGTCAAATGCACATTGAAGTGTATGACAATTTTTGACCTGTGTAAAATGTAATATTATTGAAGCCTGCTCATGTTGAGTTCTGGGTTGCATAGTACTTAAACCTTTTGCTAATAAAACTAATTTGAGAAGCAATGATCTCGCGGCATAATTTCAATTTTACTTTAGTGATGAAGAAAAGTTGCATCAAAGATTATGTTACAATGTTAACAGAGCAAATTTATCTGTCTTATTTCTAAGAAGACAACTGATTTGGGACATTTCATAACTCAAGCTTTAAATTCCCCTGTACAAAGTTATTTTCCATTTTTCATTTTACAAATAATTTCTTGGGCTGTATCAAAGGAAAATGCATATTCCTGATTTTGGCACAAACTTTTATATAATTAGTTCCTTCATGACACTGCAGTCTATCACTTTTGTGAAATGTGTTTGATTATAATTGTTTGAATTTTTATTTTATTTTGATTAAATGCAATGCACTACAAATTATTAAGCATGTTAATAGGCAGACTGTACAATTGCTGATCCAAGCAAAAAGTTTATTGGCAAGCTTTCCAAATTCAGCTGTACTGGGACATCAGTTTTCAATAGGGAGGATTGTTTCCACTAAATTATTGAATATTTTAGCTGAAACAATGGTTAATCAACAGCAGCTTTTGAATTGTGGAAAAGTGAATGTAAAAAGGTGTCTATCTTAACATGGCACCAGACTGCCACAGCATTGCACAGACAATATTAATCTTATTCTTATTCAACTCGCATTTTACAATACAGTAACTTTATTGTGTGTAAGAGCTCAAGTACAGCCTAATTAATCCTTTAGTTGTAATGTCTGCAGTTCTCAGTTGAACACTAATGTCACATGGTACACACAACCATGACGTTATGTGATTATAACCGCAAAAGCTATTTTAATTTATCCTGAGCGATACTTTGCCGTACAATCATTTCTCATTTGGGAACATTTTTCCTCACAATCAAAAAATTTACAGAACTTGCTTTGTAATCAGAGATTAAAGATATTATGTGGACTCATTAAAATGCAAAGGAATTGTGGCATAGTTAGGATATTTTAGTGATTAACATGGTTTAAAAAAAATAATATCACTTGAGCAGTAGCTTGACTAGAGTAGCTTATGAAAATATCAACTCATTTCCTTCAAAGCATGGGTTTCATAGTTTTTGCTGACCTGTTTAATCTCTCATTAAGGCGACATACTAATTTACAATAACAGGAAAATACTCCAGAGTAAGAAAATAGGTGTGTTTTTAACTATGGTAATTAGAGATAACCAGAAGGCAAAATGTCTGCACTTGTCGGCAAAATGTCGGCCATAAGATCACATGAAGAGTGAGATCCTTATCTGCCCTGTGGGAGGAACCAATTACTGAAATGCTGCGCAATTGGTGAGGTGGTGCCATAATAGACAGAAGTCCAATTGTAATTGCCTGAAGATGAAGGAAATGGATCAACCCTGGATTGTTGTTGTACTCTCTCAGACGAGGCGGGCAGAAGGAATGGCAGGTAGATGTTCCGCAGAAACGGGGTTTTAACTCTTAATTAAATCCATGCATAGCACTTGAACCTGGGATTATAGAGCTCTTCAGACCAAAGTGCACAAGGAGAGATCTTGTGCCCAGGAGTAAAAAAAAACAAGGGAAGGTGCAAGTCTAACTGTTATTGATCGTTGTGTATCTTAAGGTTGTATATTGTGCAAGGTGTGAGTGATTGGACATTGTCTTTGCAATTAAGAGTTTGAGTAAAGCCAAATATACCTTTCACCAAATGTCACCGGTAAGTTTCCAATAAAAGAGCAAATTCAACAGTACGTTCCTACCCAATAGCCAATTTCACCAATAATATGATTCCTCTTCCATGTGTGTAATGCAATGCAAAGCAATGGAATTGAACTGGTGCCAATATTTTATTGAACCGCAGCCACTGGATCAGACTTGGAGGGAACCATATTGTTTGGTACTGTCAACAGAGTAGAAAAGCTACTGTCGAATTATTTAAAAGCTGAGTTGCTATGTCTTAGAGCAGACTAACTTTGTTTGTCCAGTCTCCTCTTTAGTGGATGTCAGTATTATATTGCAAAGTTTATGAATTGTATTTCTAAGTAAGTAATTTTTTAGAATAATACATAAATATTTCATGGTATTTAAGTTGTTTTATCTTCACACTATCCTGAATATATATATAGTTAAAAGGCAAGAAGGAAAAGGAAGTTTATAAGCAGAGGAATTTGCAATCAATTGCGCCATCAGTACAGTGTTGACTCACCCTTCTTCCTGAGTCTATTTCCACAAAACTTGTGCAGAATTGGAGGAGATGGGTCTTCTGTCAAATTTGTGCTATCTGAGCTTGGGTAATGTCTGGAATTGGTGGGGATGACTTCTAAATCCATGCTGCATTTAACATTTTGAAAATATTGAAACTAGCTTAACTTTTACGTTTTATTTTAAATGTATAATAGAAAGAAAAAAATGGGAACCGTGTTTAAACTTTCTTTTTTTTTCTATCTTTATAAAGTGTTGGAGCCTTGTCAACGATTTTGAGTTTATAGCCTTATTTAGATCAGAGGTCTTTCTATAGATTGATTTTAAAAGACAACTTCAATGCTGTTCAAATGCAGTAATAGATAATATTATAATATTGTTTTCAGAATCCCTTCATGTAGATGCATTGGGCCACTGGTGAATTATGACAGGTTTTTCTTAACTTTAATGATCAGGAAATCTTAAATTTTACAATTTCTTAATTTCCTTTTTAATTCTCCTTTCGCCTAACCTATTTGTGAGTAGTTGGGAAGAGTACAGCCAGGTTCAGCTTGTTATCTTGCTCCTCCTGCCCTTTTCTTCAAACTTTTAAATTTTCATCCAGGCCATTGGCCATTGCTAAACTGCATTTGACATTGATAAATCTGGTTTTAGTCTATTAAGTTGTCGATTTTGTTCCACACATCATTCTATGAATTAATTGAACAGAATTGAATGCATTTCAGTGAGAGATCCACTCCAGTTAAACGCAATCAATACCTGCTAGTTTCCTCTCGGTATGTCCAGAATGTGTTCTCTGGAGATGTTGAAACAATGACGCTTGGCCATTGTGTTTTTGTACGCTGTATGCAGCAGCTCTATTACTTTCTGCTTTTCTAACTGCTGGCAAAGCATTGGGGGGTTTGTTATTAAAATGTATCTTTTGTAATGTTAAATTGGTGCAATATGACAGCAGTTTTTTCAGTTCTCCTGCAACAAATCACAGAGCTCTCAACTTTTAAAACGATTATAATACTGGAGCATCATTGCCTCCAAGTCACACGCCACTTGATATCTAACCACATTCTTTATGTGCTGATCGCAATCTTAGAATTCTATACTTAACACTGTGTGGTCTGAAATGTTTCAAGTGTGCAGACGACCAAAATCATCTCTTGGGGTGGGTAATGTTTGTTAATTGCCGTACCAGGCCACGATGCAACCTGTCAGAATACTTGTGTGGGGAAGAAATGCAGATGCTGGTTTAAATCGAAGACTGATCAGTCTGAAGAAGGGTCTCGACCCAAAACGTCACCCATTCCTTCCCTCCAAAGATGCTGCCTGTCCCGCTGAGTTACTCCAGCATTTTGTGTCTACCTGTCAGAACACTTTCTACATTGCATCTGTGGTTGTTTCAGTATTCGATGATATGCTGAATAAAAAATATTCATCATGTATTCATTGAAGTTAATGTTACAAAATATTTCTCAAAATCCTACCCCCAATGGCGTTCAGCAAAATGTTTGGATTAATGCATATTTAATAATCTGTTAATTTAGTAGTGGAGAATACATCTGTGTAATGTGGTTCATTCTCTGCTTGTAGAGGAGGTCATTGCCATTGGCAAAACCAACGGGGATGTCACCGTGGTGATATTTTAAATATAGCTGCTGGAGAGGAGAACTCTCAAGCCTATCGTATGCTTTTAAATATTGGCCAGTCAGAATTTGATCCAATATTGGGGAACTTAAGCAGCCTGAATTGTAGATATTGAATTAACTAAACATTGGGGCAACAATAAAACAACTGCTGTCAAGCTCTGCAAAAATCACATAAATCCATTCATAGCTTGACATAACAGCAGTTGTTTACTGTTGCCCCAATGTTTAATTAGGCCAGCTAAACCTGATTGAATATAAATTAAATTTATTATCCCTCATAAGTTAACCCAGTTAACCATTATGGTATAACATATGGTCTGCAGGCAGCATCTAATTATCAGGATAGGTCCTTCTCATCTATCCACAATTGGCACTTGTGCATATACAATAAACTTGACTGTATTGAGCTGGTTGATCCAGTTATTCTTTAGCCAATTGGCATAATGTTATTGTGAAAGGGATGCGTTTGGACTCTTGGTATGTGAGGTTGCTTGCTACTTTGAGGTCATCAATGTTTCGGCTTCATTTTCTGAAGATGTATGAGTGGAACTGCACGACTTCTGACCTAATGAGGGAAGTAATTGAAGAAGTAGCTGAAAAGGATTGGACTTGGTTTACTTCCCTGATGTCATTTGCAGAATGACATTCCAGTGAAGGAGGCCATTTGGCTGAAGGCTCTTGTGCTTGTCTGAGCTGCCAATTTAGACCTATATCCAAGCCTTTTCTTCATATCCCCTAAATGTTGTCATCTCTAAATAGATGTCGAATTGCTTTTTGTGAGGTTTCTATCGGTCTGATTTTTGTTTGGGCCATGCACTCCACATTTTAACAACTTTGTATATAAGAAAATTTTCTTAGCAATTGCCCACTAGTTCTTTGCTGATATTTTAAATCTTTGACCTTGTTGACCTGATGAAATGTTTTTGTTTCCCCCTAATTAAATAAAACGCTCAAAATTGGGTGGTAGTCTATTAACCCCATTACTCCTATTGCCACACCAGTCTAGATTTAAGGGCTGCTGCACTCTTAAGCAAGGGATATTAAAATCAAACCACCTTCTAGTCTGGTGCCACTGAATCTTTTGTGCCTCTTAAGTGCAGGGGAAATCTTCACATTTGCAATTTAAATAAAGCAAAACTGAAAGTAGCTGGTCATATTGGCTAACATGCTTCCTAAACCATACTTCCAAATGTATTTAGTCAGCTGCAAAGTGTGTTAACATCTTAAGGCTGTGAATAGTTATGAATGCAAATTCTTTCTTCCCAGACTGGCAATCTGCATGGAAATCGGTGGGAACTTGCTTTATACCAGTTTGACCTTTCTAAACTGGAATATTCCAGTTAGCTTGACCTTATTCTTTAGGGTGGGAGAAGTATTTATTCGGCAACGACCCCTAGCGTCTTGTGCATACCATTGAATGTGAAGTTGGCTCGGAGCAAATACCTTTTCCTGTTTTCTTGCTAAGCATCCAAGTTTGACATGTGTTAGTGTTAATAGCAGAGGAGGTGTTGATAAGCTTCCTTTCACAGGATTCACTCATTTCCTGACGGTAATATTTACCATGTTTCAAGTAGCCATGTCGTTTATTTTTGTTCTACTACCATAAATGCTGAAAGAGATTTTAGACTTGAAGTACTTGAAAGTGGAACTGCAGTTTTTTTAAATAAATGTTAAAGCTATGCTGGGTGTCCTATCAATTTTTCAGTTTCTGTATATTTTAGTATTGCAATTTAAACCACACATGTTCTCCCCTTGATGCCCATTGACTTTAGTGTTATCAGACTTGCTTGATGCCATATTCACTCCTATGCTGCTTTAATGTCAAGAGAGGCCACAGTCACTGCCTCCCTGAATTCAGACTGCATTAAGGAAGATAGGTGATCAAACATACACCACGATAATTCTCAACACTGATGCCCAGCAAGGGTGCGTGCTCATTCCCTTGCCATACTCCCCATATACTTGCGATGTGTGGCGAAATTCTGGTCTAACTGCATTACAAGTTTGCAGCTGACACCACAGCAGTGGGCTGGATCTCAAACAGTGACAAATCAGAGTACATGAAGGAGATAGAGAGTTAAATGACATGGTATCAAAACATCAACCTCTTCCTCAATGTCAGCAAAACAAAGGAGAGGATTATTGACCTCAGGAAGTGAGATGGAGTATTCCCCCCCCCCCCCCCCCCCCCGGTTTATTGCAATGATACTGTAATTGAAATGGTCGAAAGCTTCAAATATAAATATCAGCACCAATTTGTCTTGGTCTATTTACATTGAACCAATAGCAAAGAAAGCACACCTAAACCTCTCCTAACTCAGAAGGCTAAAGAAATTCAGCATCTCTCCAACTACTCTTAGCAATTTCTACCAGATACACCATAGAAATCCAGATGCATCACAACATGGTATGGCAACTGCTCTGCCCAATACTGCAACAAATTACAGAGTGTTATGAACACATCCCAGTATATGGAGCAAACCAGGCTCTCCCCCCCACCCCTCATCCCCATACACTCACTTTGTTCTGCCTTGGGAAAGCAGGTTCAAAGGACACTCATAGCCTGTATATTCTCTCTTCAATCTCCTGTGGACAGAAGATGCAAAGTCTTGAAGGTGTGTACCACCAGATCCTAGCATGGGTACATGGACCACATACATGGATAGGAAACGTTTAGAGGGGCCAAATGCGGGCAGGTGGGACTAGTGTAGATGGGGCATCTTGCTTGGCAAGTTGGGCCAAAGGACCTATTTTCATGCTGTATGATTCTATGCCTAGAACAGCTTCTTCCCCACTATGATCGGACTCTCATTTGCTAAGGATGTATTCCCAAACTCCCAATGTACCTCGTCGTGGCCTTTGTACTTTTATTTTAAACAGTGCTTTCTCTGTAGTTGTAACACTATATTCTGCACTCTGTTTCCTTTCTCTTGTACAACCCAATGTACTCCTGTCTGGTATAATTTGCCTGGATAGTAAGCAAAACAAAGTCTTCCATTGTATCTTGGCACATGTAATGATAGCAAACCAATGTCTGGGCTGTAGATTAGGCTGGATTAGTTTAGGAATGTTTAAATATATAGTTTTGTACAATTTGGGAAAAGTGGCTGGAAAGAAATAGATGTTCATTTATTATGTATTGTATACTGTAATGTGAAAACCGCAAATGCTCGGAATATAAAATAAAACAAGAAATGCTGGAAATAACCAGCAGGTAAATCAGCGCATGTGAAAATGAGCAAATATTTCACATTGACTGTTTATCTAGTGCTGGTAAAACAACGTTCACCTGGAATATTAACTCTGTATTTATTGCAAGCTATTCCTTTGTTTAGATAGGCTGTGACAGCTTGCTCTATGATGTTGGAGTGATGTACAGTTGTTGCTCTGTATTTCTGGGTGTCTCCTCATTCAGATTTTTAGCTGCCCCTGTAATTTTGAAAACTTGCCTAGATCATTATTTCCAAAAGATTCTGTTTGATTCATGAAGTTAGAAGCTCTGTAACAAAAAAATACTTGCAATTATAATTGTGCTTGGATAATTACCTGCTGAAATAACATTTACTTTTGGGAGAAATCTAATTTACCGAAAGTCACATTCTGAAAGTAATGCATGACCTAACATTCCCCTTTGCGTAAATGGATGAGATTTAGCTGTGACTATTTCCAAAAGACTAATTCCAACTGAACATTAGCACCCAACCAATGGTTCCAGGTCAAAAGCAAATTATGATTTGTTCTTTTAACCTTTTTAAGAATTGATATATATATATATATATATATATATATATATACTTTGAATTGATATATACTTTTAATGATTGGGATTTCTGTCTTGTTTTTTTTAAGAGATTTTTGTTCCTATTTTTGAAAATCACATTTTCATATTTTCAACTATACCCGATATTGAAAAAATCTGCTACAACTGTATTTCTGTAGGATTGCTTTCAAAAGGTTATTGCGACAAGATGAAAATAAAGTTCACTTACATCATACTGTGATACCCTACTGATATAGTTAAACATTTTGTTCAAGATGGCCGCGCCGTTGTGTTTGGCTGCCTGCCACTGTATGTTTCTTTTTTTTTCCTAATCAGATGTGCAGCACTTTGGTCAACGTGGGTTGTTTTTAAATGTGCTATACAAATAAAATTGACTTGACTTGACTTGATAATGGTCGTTAATACAACAATAATGATCTGTTATCAAATTGTTTAATGTTGATTTGGAAACAATGGAACCTAGGTGTAGCTGAAAAATATGAAGGGCAAAGTTACTTTGTTAGTATAATAATCATGAGTAAATCAATATTGTCCAGTACACCACTTCAATCTTGCAGGCTAGCTATTTGATCTCAGGAGTACAAGTTTGAAATCTTCTTGCCCTTTCTCCAAGAAAAAAACCCCCATTATGCATGAATGCCATATCTTTTCTTATCATCTTATCTGCCAGGAAAAGCAAAGGATCCTTTTATTCATCCAGCCTTCATCAAATACTCAGTGATGTATTCCACCACTTAGCAACACTGACTTCTACATATAGAAAATATCTTGGGTTCTCTGCCTTCCCTGTGCTATGATTCAATTTTAGCTAGAGTAAGTCGTACCAGCTTCTCGTTTTCACCCAACAAACAGCTAACAATGGTCTGTTTCCTTTATCATCGTTACATTTTTGCATCGTTGTTCTATATCTCTCTACATCATCGTCTATATCTCTTGTTTCCCTTTCCCGTGACTTTCAGTCTGAAGAAGGGTCTCGAACTGAAACGTTACCCATTCCTTCTCTCCAGAGATGCTGCCTGTCCCACTGAGTTACTCCAGCTTTTTGTGACTATCTTCGGTTTAAACCAGCATCTGCAGTTCCTTCGTACACATAGTACCCTTTAATTGGTTTGTATAACTGACTGCTTATCATTGACCATCTGTCATTGACAAATTTTAGCTGAAGAAGCTTTCCAATGGCTGACGCGATCTATCTTCAGTGTACAAACACGATTGCAACTCAAGGATGAGGAATAGCCATTTGGACAAGCTACCGGAGAGCTTGTAGTACAGTGCTGTCAAGAAAAACACAGCGGTGCAAATAAAAACGATACACCCATTTTCCTCCTTCCTAATAGTAACCTCGCTTTCAAGTATCATGGTCCACATTGTGTAATCTTAAATTGACAACAGATCTGCATCTATCTTCTTCTCACACTCTGTGGCTATCCTTTTGTTGTATTTATTATTTTTAGTTACCTTTTAACCTCTTGGCATTGAACAGAGCATAGCAGGTATTTATAAAGATATGAGAAGTAATCAATGGACCATCAGAATAGATAGAGCAGACTGAGGTTTTCTTTCAGTTGGAGTTAGAAGATTCCAAAAAGACTAATATGGATTTTTTTAAATTATGGCATTTGACAGGATTGATGTGAATGACAGTTTCCACTTCTAGATAAGTCCAGAACAAGCGGAATAGTGATGTAAGCTAGTCATCAGATGAAGTAAAGAACTGAGGAAGATTTAGTGCAAAGCAATGAGAATGTGGAATTTGCAATCACATGGGTTAGTTGTAGCATGCTATCCAAACAGATCAGATACACAATATATTGGTTCATAGGAGAAAATGTAATGTAAATGTGAGAAGTAGAGAATGGGTAAATATGGGGATAAAGTCAGAAGATACAATTTCAGTGGGAGTAGATTTGTGATGGGTATAAACATTATATACAGTTGGACTGAATAATCTGTTTCTATACAACTGCCTCACCTTGCATCACCATTAAAAAAAAATCTTTTGTATGGCTTCCACATTGTGCAATCACATATAACACTCTGTAGGAAAGAACTGCAGATGCTGGTTTAAATTGAAGGTAGACACAAAATGCTGGAGTAACTCAGCCGTCAGGCAGCATCTCCGGTGAGAAGGAATGGGTGACGTTTCGGGTTGAGACCCCTCTTCAGACTGATGTGAGGGGAGTGGGCGGGACAGAGGCTCTCACTTGGGTCTCCTCGATATCCCGCAGTTCTGCTCTTGCTTCCCCCTCCCCCCATTCGTAACAAGGACAGAGTCCCCCTGTGTCAGTCGTCGCATACAGCATATAATCCTCCAACATTTTCGCCACCTCCAATAAAATCTCACTACTGACCACATCTTCCCATCTCCACCCCTTTCTGCTTTCTGTAGAGAGCGTTCCCTCCACAACTCCCTGGTCAACTCGTTCCTTCCCACCCAAGCCACCCCCTCCCCAGGTACTTTCCCCGGCAACCACAGGAGGTGCAACACCTGTCCCTTTACCTCCCCCCTTGATTCCATCCAAGGACCCCGACAGTCTTTCCAGGTGAGGCAGAGGTTCATTTGCACCTCCTCCAACCTCATCTACTGTATCCGCTGTTCCAGGTGTCAACTCCTGTACATCGGTGAGACCAAACGCAGGCTCGGCAATCGTTTCGCTGAACGCCTCCGTTCAGTCCGCTTTAACCTACCTGATCTCCTGGTTGCTCAGCACTTTAACTCCCCCTCCCATTCACAATCTGACCTTTCTGTTCTGGGTCTCCTCCATTGTCAGAGTGAGGCCCAGCGCAAATTGGAGGAACAGCACCTCATATTTTGCTTGGGTAGCTTACACCCCAGCGGTATGAACATTGACTTCTCTAACTTCAAATAGCCCTTGCTTTCCCTCCCTCTCCATCCCTTCCCCCTTCCCAGTCCTCCCACCGGTCTTAATGTCCCTGACTACATTCTATCTCTGTCCTGCCCACTCCCCTGACATCAGTCTGAAGAAGGGTCTCGACCCGAAACGTAACCCATTCCTTCTCTCCAGAGATGCTGCCTGGCCCGCTGAGTTACTCCAGCATTTTGTGTCTACAAATAACACTCTAATGGTTTTCTTCTTCATACCCCCATCTACCATCCACACCGTCTCCCATTGAGTTATTTTTGTCTGTAAATATGGGTTGTAGGCGGTTTTGTTCTGTGGAAGGGTAGGATGAGGAATCTTTTTGATCAATTAGTTTTGGTATCTATATCATTGGGTGCTTGGAATTGGGCTTTGGGAGATATAGCTGCAGTATTAATAGCACCAGATCCACGTGGAAACTACATGTACAGCTGACCTGGAATCAATAAACTTATTAATCTTTAGGCCTGGGGAGTGTGGAAGTGTGGAGAAAGAGCCTCTTCAGATATCGCCCATTGAGGACAAATTTCCGGCATTCCTGCCAGGAGTAATATTGTCATTGGTAGTTGAGATTTGCGCTTTTTTTTGCTGTGCAAACATGGAGCCATATTTGAAGACATAAATGGAAAATAAACAATGGGTTGTATGATAACTGAAATATGATTGGAAACATAATATAATGTGATAATTAGATTAACCATCCATAGATTCCTCTGACGTTGTTTAGTTTAGTTTTTTAAATTTCTTATGAATCTGGGACAACAGGATTTTTCGTAATGTATTTATAATGGGAATTGAAGCCGAGTGTAGGTCTGGTCTCAGCTGGTGTTTTTGCCCCATTTTATAATGATTGCGAATGTGTGATTGGGCTGTTGTGTTTCTTTTTTCCATACCTCGAAGACATCTTAATGTTTGCAGCCATGGAGCTGTCAACTTGGCTATGATTTCCAAGCCTGGTACTGATGGTCTACACTGCATGAAAACTCCATGAAAAATGCAGACAGTTGCACTAGCAATTATACTAGACCTTTTTCAAGCTCACCACAGCCTTTGACTTCACCATTTGTCGGGTACGGTGGATAACCCTCCCCGTTTTCAGCCATCCACAGAAATGTATCGCCATCTTATGCTTAGTCTGCAATTGTACACAAGCTGTGACATTAACTAATGGTCTACAAAGTCCTAGTGGGCTGATTAACAAGGAGACAAACCAGATATGGAGAAGGATATATTTCTGGTTTGCACAACCATTTACCCTAGCTGATTCTGGTAACGCAATAGAATTCCATGGCATTCTCAACTTCCAAGGTGATCTTTAAAAATAGCATAACCTATTTATCTTCTATAGATTTTGTTTTTAATCTGACCTTTATAAAGTACAAAGTCAATCAGATGTCTCTCTATTAAATACATTTTGGCTGCTTTCCATTCTTGATTTCCATCTCTGCAATGATATTATATTGCTCAAGGTCTCATAACCTTGAGCAAAGTAGTTTATTTTTGGAGTTTAATTCAGTCACTTAAAAACGTTAGTGTAGCATAAGTGAGTTAGAACAAGAAATGGTTTGATTTCAGAATTTCCCTGGACGATTCATTGAATGAATCCATTTTAAATTATTCTTGTATGAAGCAAGTAATAAAATAAATTTAGAACTCCAAACTGTAGGTAGCATAACTATTCCACTGTACAAAGAGAATCTGTGTTCAGATTTCTTCGTTGAAAGGCATGGATTTCTTTACCTCATCCTGTTGCTCTGTATAAATATTAGGTTAGATTAGTTTAGCTTAGTGTTGTTTACTTTTTATCACCTATAGAGATATAGTGAAATGCTTGTTCTCCATGCTATCCAATGGAATCCTACTAACGTGAGTACAATAAATTCTCTCCTAGAACAGCATGCAGAGTATCGCTACATTCCAGTGCAACTTGCAAGTCTCTTTAAAAATCCCAATCTTGGCACAAGAAGGTGTGCAATATCATATTTTCTCACTTTAAAGCCCAGTGTCCAAGCAACACTGGCTCAATAAAATAGGGGTCGGCCTGGCCAAGTGCGATGTGCAACATCTGTAGGCTGGTCTCAATCACTCATTCATCCAGCAGTGGTGGGATCTCCCAAGACTGCCTCTGCCAATACCATGACCCATGACCACAGCAAATGCATCATCCAACCCCCTCAGCAGCCCCCCATTCAAGATCAAAATTTTCAGAGACTTGGAAGTTGCAAGATATCATTGGTACATGGTGACGCCCTGCACACTGTTCCTGAAGAGGATCTATTCTGGGGTCACCTGTGGCCTCCTTCTTGATCTGATCATGGAACTTTAGTTTTTTTTCCAAAGATGTGGGAGTTGTTTACATGTGCCGACGTTCCCCTTCACCTTTTACCACCGCCATCTTGAATCAGTGTTGTGTTGGTAGTTTGGTTCATAGCATGGAAATGTAAGTTATTGTATCATTTGAATATCAGTATTAAATGGCATGAAGCTGATGTGTTTATTTAACAAATTTAAAGAAATAATAGATTTTTCTTTATGGGAAATGTTTGAAGTGTATGAAGTGACATTTTTTTTTGTGATGGGCTGGAGTTTTGAATCCTAAAGCCAATGAGCAACAGCTACTTCCATTTACATAAATATCACAAAACTGCAGGTACTGGAAATCAGGTATAACAGGATGCACTGGAAACACTGAACAGATAGGGAAACATTTGTAGAACAAGAAAGAGCTAGTTACCTTTGAAATATCATTAATTAGAAATGGGAAAGTGTGAAATAAATCTTAATTTGCAAAATATGTATATAGTGTCTTTATTCCAGCAAACTGTTTCAACATCAGCAAACATTAGTGCCATGACCCATAAGGAGGTATTAAGGCAGATCACCAAACGTTTATTGGTTATTTTTTTGATGGATTCGAAAAATTATCTTAATGGATAAAACATGGCTTCAGAGGCAGAGAGTTATAGGAGGGAGTTTTGGGGCACAGGTTTATGGTAGCCCAAGCTATAACCACAACGTTTTAAAAGAAAAAGAAATGAAGGGGGAGAAAAAACTGAAGGAAAAGTTATGACATTGAATGATATTATGGGCATAGTTAGAAGCTGTACAAGCAGGGACATGCTGCTTGAATGGGTGGTGGGGGCTGAAATCGCCTCAGCTGTAGGAATTCCTCAGGGCAGTATCCTAGGTCCAACCATCTTCAGCTGCTTCATCAATGACCTTCCTTCAATTATGAGGCATGTCCGATGTAATGGTTTTTTTCAGATATATGTAGCTATTACCCCCTGACATTTGGAGTTATGACCATCACTGGCTCCAATTCCCCCCGACCACACTATCAATATCCTGGGAGCGTATACAAAAACTGAATAGAGTAACTATATGAACAATGTATCTACAAGAACAGATCATAGGCTAGGAATTCTGCAGTGAGTAACTCTCTTCCCAACTTCCCAAAGCCTGTCCACAATCTACAAGGCTTAAGTTAATAGGCACACCCCATCCACAACCATTCACTCATTCCACCACTGACACATGGAAGTAGTTTGTACCATCTGCAGAATGCATTGCAGAACTTACCAAGTTACCAGGAAATATATTGTCGTTCTTAACAGTCGTTGGGTCAAAATCCTAGAATTCTCTCCCGAACAGTTTAGTGGGGGTACTCACGCCTCAAGGACCACAGAGGTTCAAGAAAGCAGCTCACCAGCATATGTTCAAGAACAATTAAATTCAGTCACCAAAGCTCACATCCCTTTAAGAAGCATTGAAAAGAATGCTTGAATCTCCCATGGCTTGGAAGGCTGCCTACCAAGTTGTTGGTAAATAGGAGTAGTGCAGATGGGTACTTGATGGTTGATGTGGACATGGTGGGCTGAAAGACCTGTGTCTCTGCTGAGAAGCAGGGTCACTGATTTGAAAGCAAGGTTAAAGTATTTAAAATTAAGGTGGGAATGATCATTGGATATTTTTCCTTGGTACTTTCCTGTAGAAAGAAAGGGAGCCGGATGAATACTCTACGATATTTAGTGCTGGATACTTGAGGAATCTTATGTCTTATGGTAAAGGGGGATTGAGGCCTTGTGATAAATTGACAAAGTTGTAGCACCTTGGTTTAGTCTTCATTATATTATGCATTTGGTTCATATTTTTAGTTTTTGTTTCTACCCATTTGAGTCCTCACGTATAATAGAAATGATCTATGTAAACTTGGCAGGTTGAAGATGCAAGTGTGTTATTACAAGATGCTAGTGGGAGGTGTAATTACAATGTGACAAGATTACATACGCAGTTTCCATTATAAATGTGCATACAGGAATATGTAATGGGGGAAGTTGCCAGGAAATGGTTATTGCTGAAAGATTTTTTTTGCATCTTTTAAATTATTTTATGTGCTTCGCTTTCCAGAACTACTTATAGCAATTTTTGGCCCCCTTTAGAAATTGTTTTTTTAAATCCTGCGAATGCTCTCATAGATTTCGGTAAAACTTTTGGCTTCTGAAGCGGGAAGAAATCGTTGTAACCTTTCTCTAACGCTTCATTGTCCTTGTTCATACAAGCCTCTTGCACACAAGCCCCTTGATTTAACGTGTGCCATGTATTTGATTATAAAAGGGAAAATGTCAATTCTTGACCTCTGACAAGCTGAGAATTTTTTTTTTTTATCCCAGGACGCTGGAATTTGCAATATTCGTACTGCTAATTCAGCTGACTAGAGAATTAGATTCTTCTTTTCACAATAACATAATACGTAAATATGTGGAGGATTTTTCCCGTGGATAGTGAAGCTCGAATCAGGGCTCAGTTTCAGAATAAAGAATTGGTCATTTCCCACTGAAATGATGAGAAATTTCTTTAGTTATAGGTGGTTAATACATATATATATATATATATATATATATATATATATATATATGAAATAGGAAATGGGGTAGGCATTTCAGTCCCTCGAGCCTCATGGACGATCTGATTGTAATCTCAACTCTTCATTCCCGTGCTCTTTTGTTCCCATTGATTCTTCCAATGCCTTTGCATTTGCAAAGACTGCTTCCACTGCACTTTTAACAAAAGGCACTTCGAAGATATACAAGCGACCAAAAATTTGAAATGCTGAATAAAATTTGTACTCGCTGAATTATAAATATATAAACACTTTTATTTTCAACTCCCGTTTGTTGATGCCAGTGCAGATGACACAGTTTCACATTATGGAAAATAATGATATGGATAGTTTTGTAGAAAACTGACCCTCCCCCTCCCATAATTCGAGGGTCACCTTTCCAGTTTCTTGTGCACTTCAATCAACTCCCCATTCTTTCTTGTACCAGAGAAAAACCAAGCTGATCTTACAAAGGTAAGATCGGCTTGGTTTTTCTCTGGTTGCAGATATTCTCCTATTGCAGATATTCTCCTACTTCGAACACATGAAATTCTGAAATAAGGAAAGCAATGCAGTCTATTGTCAATGGTAGGACAATTATTGGGGGGGAAATCTGAGGAATATAATTAACCTGCATTTGGAAAGGCTAAAATTAATCACAAATTATCAACAGAGTTTTGATAGGGGAAGATCCTGTTTGACCAATTTAGTTAAATTTTCTGATGATGTAACAAAATGTGTTTGAGGGCAGTGTAATTGATGGCAGCCCAGATAAAAGTTTTGGTTGCTAAAGGCATTAAGAATCTATTACTTCATTAGCCAGGGTTTATAATGTTGTTAGAAAAGAGACACAAAATGCTGGAGTAACTCAGCGGGACAGGTAGCATCTCTGGAGAGAAGGAATGGGTGATATTTCGGTTCGAGACCCTTCTTCAGACAGAGAGTCAGGGGAAATGAAAATGAGAGATATAGAACAAAGAAATGAAAAATATGCAAAAACGTAACGATCAAGGAAACAGTCCATTTTTGTACTGGAACACTAAGGGATACAAGACAGGGCAGGAAAGTAGTGTCAAGGTAGAGTATGAGCCATTAAATTGTTGAATTGTGGAGCAGGTTTGAGAGGCTAAGTGGCCGCCTACTGCTCCCATTTCCTGTGTCCTTTACAAGCTGGCTAAGCATTTGTTAATACATTTCAATTAAACCTCTGCAGTCTTGTGCAAATAGCAAGCCTATGTTATTTAAGCTTTAATATCTATTGCACATGAAAGCCTTGTCAATGATTTTGTACTTAATCTCAAAAAGAGTTAATAATAAATTTAACTTTAAAGACTGAAGTAACTTGTTTTATTGTTGAGTTAAAGCTGAGGCATGGAAAGTTAAGAATTTGCTCTGAATTAATCTGCATTGACCGTAAATCTGAATGTTAAAATGATACAGGATTCCTTCCATGTCACTGTGGACGTGGCAGATATAGAAGGCATGCATGATGTAAATGTTGACGCTGCATTCATGGAGCAAATTTTGAGGCCAAACATTTTTTTTGTTCCTTTTGATTCCCAGTGGCTTTGTTTCAAAAGTATAAACAGGGAATGGGGGAGGGATCTTGAATTATCCCAGCATTACGAAACCTTGTAAATGGAACTTTAGTTCTGGCCTCTGACTTTTATCAATCCTATTTACATGCCAAACTATTCATGAGACCACTGGGAACATGATGCAGATTTATTTTATTTTAAGTGCACCAGTAAAGATTTCATTGTACAAATGTTACAGTTTGTGAAGAGTTTTGGGCTGTTTTTAACCTATTTCCAGAGCGATAGTGCTTCTGTTGTAAGTGTATATGGGTGTGAGTTATCTCTCAAGATCGATGAAAAGAATTGTTGTGTAACTTACAGTAAAGCTCCAACAATTGGCCTACTCACATTTTTCTGAACTGAGATGGTTTATCTATTAATATCCTTTAAATCAGTACTTTAAATCAGTGTTTTACATGTTCCATAGTATTTTTATTTTCAAAATGCAGTGCGAAAATAGGGGTCCCAGTGAATAGAAAGGAAGCACAGGAAACATCACTTAGTAAGTCACATTGTGGACCATTGGGATTTCCGAATAGTGGATGTTTTATTATATTTGTAGTTGGTGATGTGACTTTGATCAGGACTCGATGCTAAGGATTCTGTATTGGTTCACTGTTTACAAAATTGTTCAGTATTAATTCCACTCAGATTTTTTAAATATTTAAAGTTCTGGGAATGGTTTATTTTTCCTTTCTTCCTGCCAAAACACTGCAGTTAAAATTTAACATTGACCACTTTGTGTCTATTTTCAAAGAGGTTGAATTTGTTATTTTGTGGAGCTTAAAGAAACAGACCATTTTTTAACTTGCCACTGATCGGGTTACCACCACTGTGCTGGGTCCATTTGTGATCTCGCCCCTTTCCATCACGTATAAACATTGTATTGCCTGACAGACCAGTTGTGCTAACTGATTGTTGTGTGCAATTCACCGCCTCAAGATTGAATTTCAATTATTCTCTAGCCTGTTTTCACATGTGACCCAATCATCCCAGTTTTACACTGTTTCATACTAAACACGTATGCCACTCTGAAGGAAAGGTAATATAAAACATCTTCCTGTCAAATGCACAGAGTAAGAATGTTGTACTAAAATTGCTGTCAATTAGTCATTGCAGCAAAATACGAATTTCAAACTGTATTATGCTGGTCCTGGAAGACTGATGCTGAGAAATAAAGTTTATTATTTTCATTTTGTTTTTGCATTTTATAATCACAGAAAAATATGAAATATAGCACACCTCTCATACTCCCTGTTTCTTTATCTGTCAGTCTGTTCTGTTTTTAGAAGAAAGGTTCAATATTTTTTGACCAAGAAAAACCCAAAGTTGGGTTATGTACTGGACCTTTTCTGTGTCCACTGAATGTTTTATTGATGTTTTTGAGCAGTTGTCTTTATCTGACTAAAACTTAATTGCAATTCACTTGATGGAAAATCTATTAAATTGTAACCTCTGCAGGACTGCACCTTTCACAACTGTGGCCGTAACTGCCATAGGCCATATAAAAGAAAAAATCTTGCATTGTTACATGTTTCTTGTGAGTTTGGAAGCTCTCCCACCCTTACTTCCTGCAATTTCCTGCACATATTTGCCGATATGGGTATGTTGGTGCTATCAAACAGGAATGTAGAGGTGAACACAACACATATACTGTCTTGATTGGAAGACATGTGCACTGGTGGTTATGCCAAAGAACTGGTCAAGAGAGGATGGGAAGAATGACACACCCAGGGGGAAAAGACTAATTTTAAGTTATGCTTGATTTAAAATGACATTGACATGAGAATGGGATCAAAGCAAAAACTAACAAATTTGTCATCTTTTCACAGGGTAGAAGTTCAGCAGAATTGTGTTCGTTGGAAGAAAATTTTTAATTTCATCTGCAAGATGAGTGCAAATCCAGCAACTGGTGTACTGGACCCTTGTATTTGCAGAGTATCTGTACGTAAGGTAAGCATCTTCCAAATCAAGTCATTTCTAAGTACATTTTTACACTGTGAGGTAAAATACATTTCCCTTTCTGGTGAATTTTATTTTATTGTGAAAAGTGAATGTTTCCACATGATCCGTATTCTTTACAGAAAGTGTAGACCAGGGCCTTCACAAAAATGTATGATAATCTAATTAAAATAGTGTAGAAACAAAGAACTGCATATGCTGTCTTACAAAACAAGGCACGGTGCTGGAGTGACTCAGTGGGTCAAGCAGCATCTCAGGAAAACAGAAATAGGTGACTTTCACTCTGAAGAAGGGTCCTGAACTGAAACGTCAGCTATCTGTGTTCTCCAGAGATGCTGCCTACCCAGTTGAGTTATACCAGTATTTAGTGTCTAATTAAAATAATGTTCCACAATAATACTAAATCACTTTCCATTGTCCCCGAAAAGAATAAATCTCATTGGACATTTTGATCTTTCATTATCCTTTTTTGTTTTTACTGTTCTCAAAGTTTTGGCTTTTAATGCACAAGATGCTTCACCGGCTTGAATAGTTGATACGTTTTGTAATCTAATAACATTTTCATCATCGTGTCTGTCCTTTTCCAGTTAAAGTCTTGTTTTTAAATTATATTAATTTTTTGGGGGTTTCATTTAAAAGTCAGATATCTCTAGAGCGCTTTCAGATACTTAACAATATACTAGTGATCTGTCATATATTCATATTGTCCTTGTATAAAGCTAATAATAGATGAAAAAAAGATTATTAATCCTTCCTATTTTGTTGCAGGAACTCAAAGGTGGAAAGACATTCTCTAAGGTAATGTTACATCCCCTGCCGTAGACTGAGGCTATGATGCAAAATTCAAGAGTTAATTTGGTCCAGATGTTGGTACTGTTCAACATTCAAATTGACAGATTGGCAAAGTGGCAGATAGAGTAACTACCTTACAGAACCAGAGACCCGGGTTCAATCCTGACTACGGGTGCTGTCTGTACGGAATTTGTACATTCTCCATGTAACTGCGTGGGTTTTCTCTGGTTTCATCCCACACTCCAGAGACGTACAAGTTTGTAGGTTAATTGGCTTCTGTAAATTGTCCCTAATGTGTTGGATATTGGGAGCATATGGGGTGATCTCTGGTCAGTGCAGACGATGGGCTGAAGGGCCTGTTTCCACACTGTATCTCTAAATTCTAAAGCAGGACAGAAAATGCTAATTTGTTAGGAAGCCACTTTGCTTAGGGCATCAATTTATCAAGCCTGCTCCCACTCATGTTACTACTATTTTTAGCACAAATTTCCATTTGTCAAATCAATTGCAACTGTTGCTTTCAAACCAGAAACTCTTGTTTCAGGTAATACAATTCTTACTCGTGTCAAATGTTTGTGGGCTTATTCCCAATCCTAACCTTCAGAACATCATTTCAATTGATACTCCCAACGCACCAGTGAGTGAATACTGTTGTAAACACCATATCCCTTTGGATATGATGTTTAACCAAGATCGTTGTCTGCATGTTCTCCTAGTTGAGGCAAACATTAAAGAAGTCACCAAGTAGCTCGTTATCCTGATTTTCCACAGATTTAGATTGTAATTCCGCATTTAATTTTTAAAAAAATTAAATATGATCTCTCAGTCCCCCCTTTCTATCCAGCTATGTGCGCAAAATGATGTGCTTGATGTATTCCCCGTCATTTTAAATAAGCCACATCAGCTATAAAGGCCTAAAATGTTTTTGAGAAATATGGGGAACTTCAATATAAATGCAACACCTTTTTGATCACTCTTCAGATTAACTGTGAGATTAATAAATGCAGTAGACCAGGAAAAGTAAGCCATGCTTATTTATTTCTCAACAGTGAAATAATTTTCTAGCAGTCACAATGTTACCAGTTACAGTTGCTATGGTGAGGCTGTAAGATAGCAGTTGATGTAAATGCACAGATCCCTTTGACCATGACCTCAGCTGGGTTATTCGATATGCACCAAATTTGTCACTGAATTTTTAAGGGCATCATTTTGCTCCAAATAGTGAATATTCATCTTGAGACTTATCTCATCTGGGCAGCAATGCAAATAATAATGCTTATCTTGAGATCATCTCTTGCTAGGCAGTAATTGAGGATATCTTTTAAGTACTTTTGAAAAATGTAGAAGTGTGTGGTCTTCACAGGCAGTGAAGAAAGCCAATGGAATGTTGGCCTTCGTAACAAGAGGAGTTGAGTATAGGAGCAAAGAGGTCCTTCTACAGTTGTACCGACCGGGCCCTGATGAGACCGCACCTGGAGTACTGTGTGCAGTTTTGGTCTCCAAATTTGAGGAAGGATATTCTTGCTATTGAGGGCGTGCAGCGTAGGTTCACTAGGTTGATTCCCGGAATGGCGGGACTGTCGTATGTTGAAAGGCTGGAGCAATTAGGCTTGTATACACTGGAATTTAGAAGGATGAGGGGTATCTTATTGAAACATATAAGATAATTAGGGGATTGGACACATTAGAGGCAGGAAACATGTTCCCAATGTTGGGGGAGTCCAGAACAAGGGGCCACAGTTTAAGAATAAGGGGTAGGCCATTTAGAACGGAGATGAGGAAGAACTTTTTCAGTCAGAGAGTGGTGAAGGTGTGGAATTCTCTGCCTCAGAAGGCAGTGGAGGCCAGTTCGTTGGATGCTTTCAAGAGAGAGCTGGATAGAGCTCTTAAGAATAGCGGAGTGAGGGGGTATGGGGAGAAGGCAGGAACGGGGTACTGATTGAGAGTGATCAGCCATGATCGCATTGAATGGCGGTGCTGGCTCGAAGGGCTGAATGGCCTACTCCTGCACCTATTGTCTATTGTCTAGTGTCTGTATTTTTATTAAATAAGCCAAGGGAGAGGAGTGTTTCCATGATACATAATATTTTTGTATTGTTTCATGTTGAGCAAGCATTTTAAATGTGGTATAACATTTTGAGATTCTAAGGTTGAATATTGCATGCCGATCTGGACTTTATTTTAATTATCCTGGAACTTTTAATTACCCTGAACTGTTTTTTCTTTCTTGTGATATGAATCCTTACCTTCCCCTCCCTCCCTCCATTTAAAAAAATGTTTGCACATATTCAGCTATTTTCTGCTGGTCTTCCTGCTCTGTTTCCAGGGTCATCAGTCGAGAATGTTGACTGCTTCATGCTGCTAAATGATTCAAGGAATTTTCCTTCTACCAGATACAGCGTACTAAGAAATTCACTGCATCTGATATCTTGATCTTAAAATTGGTAGGGTCAATAAATGTGATAGTGCACCAAAGCAGGAAACTAAATGAGGAATTGCATGCTTAGACTCTGATAATTTGTGATAGATTTGCCTCCTTAGTTTTATTGACCTTGAGTTTCGAATCAAGTACAATACAGTGAATTTAAATGACAGCTTGCCCACTAAAAGTCTGGACAGTGAAAGGTGTTTTATTTATAAATAGCTGAAAAAATATGTAAATATGAATTATTTTTGGTACAGACAACACTGCTTTTCCTTCTGTTTTGTATGTATTTTCTCTGAACAAGGGCTTAGTGTTTTCTGCCATGGCGAATTATGTGAGAATGATTCTTTCAAGGGAAATTATATATTTTTCTCAATCATTTTGCCTATCCTTGCCCTGCCACCAGACAATTTTAAAGCACATTCTTTTCCCCCTCCATTTCTCCACTTCATTCCTACTTATCTTTGGTGCCTTCTGTTAATTACATTATGTTTCCTGGACTTTGCACCGCGTTAAAGATGAAACAATCAGAAGCACTGCTGAAGGACTTTTCAATTTCTTTCCCTCCATCTCCAGAAATGAGCTTGCCTGACATTTCAACAACAAATGGATCAAGCTACAATGGATACTTGTGCATTTAATCATTTCAGCATATTTTTGCCTTCAGGAACATAAAACAATGCAACCTTTTCTGGCATTTGCTTACCATGATAAGTTTTCTGACATAAATCTCTCATATTTCTTGAACGACGAGAGACTTTCAAGTTTCCCCAGCCTGAGGTAGCAATTGTGCATCATGCAGATAAGGCAATCCCCTTGTTAGAAGCGCATTAAGAATCCACTTGTCTCTTTGGAGACTTGTGCAGTTCGTAGTTTGAATATATTATCTTACCTTTCTCCAGTTCTCCCGTTCATACTTGCTGTAATGACAGCAACACGGTACTTGTATGATGCCCCTCTCAGAGTGGAACATTATTGTGCTTTAATCAAGTCACTTCTTACTCTTCTAAATTCCAGCCAGATCAAGTCCAGTCTATCCAACCTTTCCTGATAAAACAAATTAGTCATTCCAGGTACAAGTTTGGTAAATCCTCTTCTGAATTATTTCCAAGGCATTTATATCCTTAAATAAAGGGACCAATATTACAACCAGTAGCACACAATGTGGTATTGCTGGTGCCCCACTTAACTGAAGCATAACCTCCCTTCTTTGGTACTCAATTCCCCTTGCAATAAATAAGAATGTTTTCTGTTTGCTTTAGTTGATTAGCAACTGGATAAGAACTGATCAATTATGGTAATTTGTTTGAACCATGGGTAGTTCATTGTTATTCACTACTGTGTAGATCAATGCATCTGTAAATGATGTTTATAGATACACATTTGAACTCCGTGCTTGTTTCTTCATTATAAAGACAGCGACTATCCTGACTCCCGATGTACTTAACAGCCTTAAAGGGGATTAAAAAAAAATTATAATGTAGATTTTTTTTTATTGCAGTAGCTAGCTGTTTTACCTGAGTAAAGGAGAAGTAAAGGAGAAAATTTGTCACTCTGACCATAACAGGGACATCTTCATTGAAAGCACTTTGATATCATTGGTGTTAGGATATTTTTCCAAATACTTTATGAAACCAGATTTAGATTTTCTCAAATATCTTTATCTTTTCACCAATATCTTTTCATGAATCGGGTTTTCATGTTCACAGGATAGGTTTAGTGTGTAATTTATTTGTTGTTTTCTAATTTTTAGTGATGGATGTAGTTACAATAATGCCACGTGGATCCCTGCCATATCTGCAAAATAGAATTTGAAGTTTGCTTACAGATCGACAATACTGTCATTTTTCTTTGACAGTATTATAAATAAACCTCCTTCATAAGTCTTTTAAATTTCTGTCATTTTTTTCCCCATTTCTCAACAAGAGTCTGAATTTTGGATTTGGCCTGATCTTGTAGTTTACAAAGAAATGCAGCTTTAAGGTCTGAATTTTCAAGTTAAATGTACACCTGTGTTTTTAGTTTTGTATTTAATTGTTAAGAGTGATTATAGAATAGCTTTTGCTGTTGCTTGACCAAATTGGCATGTACAGTGCATTTTGCTGGTTAATCATTACTGCAACATAAGCACTGTTTCACAGTACTTCCTGCCTGTCTGTAGAGACATCATCTGCTCAAGCAGTTTTCCTGCCCATGGAAACCTATTTTTATTGTAGAATTGAAAAATGAAGTTTTGGATTAAGGACTTAAATCTGAATAACAATGAACCTATTGTGTGTTAAGACTGTTTCCAGTAATGGTTATAGTCAACAAAGTGATTTAGCAAAAGTGAGAACATCTTAAAGTTATGGTTTAATAACATGAAGATAATTACTTTTGGTTTCAATGGGTTTTGTTGTTCACAAGTACTGGTCAGTTAATCTTTGTTTTTTATTTCCATCTCCCAGCTTGGGTTTGCTGATCTCAATCTAGCGGAGTTTGCAGGTTCAGGCTCCACTGCACGCTGCTGTTTACTAGAGGGTTATGACACAAAGAATACTCGGCAGGACAACTCCATCCTTAAGGTATAATTGCTGATAGAGAACATTGATGTTTAAAATAGAAAAAGCAATGATATGTTTAAACAAAGTCTTAGCTGCTGCAAGTGAATGTTCAAAATTATCCAGTTTCTTATAAAATCAGAGCAGGTTTTATGCCTTGCTCAATTTTCTATCTGGTGTCACATCCACACCCTTGTGATTCCCTGGGTGATCTTGGCTTCAATCTTGGCCTTAAAAATACTAAATTACCATTGAAATTCTGTACTTCAAGGAACTATGGATGCCCAAAGATTTGCAACTTCCTGAGTTAGGGAAAAATAAATCCCTTTAGTTTCTGATCCGGAGACTAAAGCCCCTAGTTCTGGACACAGCTAGAGGAAATGGCTGCTTAGCATTTACATTGTCACTGCCTGAGAATCTTGTATGTTTCAACGTGGTCACCTCTCATTCTTCCAAAAAAAAGTATTGTACTTGTGTAACACTTTTCACATCATTTCAGCCAATTTAGTTTAAAGTATCGGTCCATTATATGCATGCATTCCTTGAAGGGCAGGGATTAAATAGAGTAAATCTCAATTGCATTGCTCCAACGTGATGTATTCTTAGGCAAAGAGACCAGAACAGTGCAATGTTATCAGATGTAGTCATATAAAAGCCCCACACTATTGCAGCATGAATTCCTTTCCTTTGCGCTATAACCTTCTTGAAATAAAGGCTAGCCTATGTGTTGTACCAGCATACTAACATGTAGCATTTCAGGTACCTGCACTCCCTGAGCCTTGGTGGATTGCTGTCTGGACTCTGAACTGCAGAACCTTTGAAGAAATATTACACTGTGGTCATCAGTAGATCACCACACCACTAACAAAACAGAAGGAAATTACCCCTCAGCTTCCAATACATAATAGGGCTGAAGGCACTGGGTAGCATACGATTCCATTAAGGAACACCAGTTAGCTGCATCGTATGTGTGAATGTGTTCTGGATTTCTGCACCTGCACATCGGGACGTAATAGCACTCAAGAGTTCCATTACACACTGGGCTGAATGACCAAATTTACTTAATAGCTATTCCTACAGCTTTATGACTGCCACAGCTAGAACATCTGGCATGACACACTCATGAGTAGGATCACCAATCTTCTTCAAAAGTTTTTAAAAAACCTAATTAAAGTCGTAAAAATAATTAAAATACATTTGTAAAGTTGAATGCAGTTGTGAAGTTTTAATTTCATTAATTCTTTTTTTAATTTCTATCATTATTTAAATATTATTCTGTTGTACTTAAATATCTTTGACTGTAAACATTTGGAAACATCAGAAAGGCCAGGCAGCACAAGCCTTCAGTAAGCCACCAGGGCAGTCTGTGGCCTTCATTTGGTCTAGGCGTTGTTTGCAAACTGCTCTGTCTTGCTTAGCAGCCGCAACAGTACAGCCAGCAGGACACTGCCAGCCCTGCAGTAAAAAATAAGATGTGACTGTGACCATCCCAGGAGAAATGCAGGTTGGGTCCAGCACAGTCCAGCCCACTTTCAAAATATATTATTAAACTGGAAGTAATTATAAGACTGTAATCTTATGTTGAGTTTTTGATGACTTCTAGTATTTCTGTTTGAGATTATTCGATCCCGGATTAAATTACTGGAGCAATTAAGTCATATGGGCTAGAAACTGGCCCTTCGACTCAACTTGCTCATGCCAACCAACATGCCCCATCTACATTAGTTCCACCTGCCTGCATTTGACCCATATCCTTCTAAACCTATCCTATCCATGTACCTATCAATGTTTTTTAAACTTGTGATAGTACCTGCCACAACAACCTCCTCTGGCAGCTCGTTCCATACACACCCCACACTTTGTGTAAAGAAAAGTTACCCATCGTGTTCCTATTAAATCTTTTCCCCCTTACCCTAATCCTATGTCCACTAGTTCTTGATTCCCCTATTCTGGTTAAAAGACTCTGCATTTACACGATCTATTGTCCTCGATTTTATACACCTCTATAAGATCATCCCTCATCCTCCTGATGAGCAGATTGCTGCTTAATCCTTCAATCTGTTGTTATTCTCAGGGCTACAGGAGATGATTATTTTAGCAGATGTCTTATGTTTTTTACACTAGCTGTTTTGTTTTGCAGGTCACTATAGGTATGCAACTGTTGTCAGGAGATCCATGCTTCAAAACGTAAGTTTTAATGCTCACCTTAGTTCATGAATTCTGCACAGATGTAGCTGGGTTCATACAACAAAAGAAAGCAGACTTTCCAAATGTTGTTATAGTTTAAGAGCAATTAATTCACTGCCATATCTCAAATGTCTATTTGACTTGGTCTAATGTTCTCTGGAGACATTTATTGATGCATGGTTACCAGCAGAGTAACAGTCCATGACTGTAACAGGCCTTCCGAGTATATGCACTCTACTCAGGCAGCGCAGGCTGCGGTGGCTGGGCCATGTCCACCGCATGGAGGATGGCTGTATTCCAAAAGACATCCTCTATGGAGAGCTAACATCTGGGAGGAGAACCATCGGCTGCCCCAAGCTACGTTACAAGGATGTCTGCAAGAGTGATTTGAAGGCGCTCGACATCGATGTGGAGTCCTGGGGGAGAGCCTTGCAGCTGACCGTACGAGGTGGAGAGGTACCTTGAACCAACATCTCAAAACGGGGGGAGAGAAACTGATGAATGCAGCGGCAGAAAAGCGGACATGCAGAAAGGAGCGCAGCAACTTCAACAAACCAGAGACCACACACAAATGTGACCTTTGCGACAGAGACTGTCACTCCCGCATTGGTCTCTTCAGCCACAAGCGACGCTGCTCTAGCCAAGGTGTGGAGAAAGCAGCCAAATAGGATGCATCACCCATGGTCAGCCATGACCGAGGGGGGCCTAAGAAGAACAGTCCATAAAGACCAAGGTCTATGCCTCATTTTTTTTGTTTGTAATCACTTTGAATCAGCAGTTGATGGGAGAGCAGGAAAAATCTATTTGCAGGTAGGCACAAAATGCTGGAGTAACTCAGCGGGACAGGCAACATATCATATCATATATCATATATATACAGCCGGAAACAGGCCTTTTCGGCCCACCAAGTCCGTGCCGCCCAGCGATCCCCGTACATTAACACTATCCTACACCCACTAGGGACAATTTTTACATTTACCCAGGCAATTAACCTACATACCTGTACGTTTTTGGAGTGTGGGAGGAAACCGAAGATCTCGGAGAAAACCCACGCAGGTCACGGGGAGAACGTACAAACTCCTTACAGTGCAGCACCCGTAGTCAGGATCGAACCTGAGTCTCCGGCGCTGCATTCGCTGTAAAGCAGCAACTCTACCACTGCGCTACCGTGCCGCCATCTAGCATCTTCTCTGGAGAGAAGGAATGAGAATCTATTTGCACTTTGACACTGTCTTAGTATCCACAAATCCAGGTGCTAGATGTTATGAGAGACATAGATTGAAAATGAGAATCCAGGTCATCTGTCCTCTAATATACAAAATGAAATAGTTACTAATAATATAATTTAATAATGTTATGAGTCTTTGTAAAGAAATTAGCTTTACAAACATTAATGGAAACTCAAATAAAAAGCACACATTGAAAACTGGTTTAATTTGAGTGTTTGATCACTTGCCTCCAAATAGAAACCTTTTTAACAAAATGGCTAAAATAGGATTCTCAGTTGGCATTACCTGCAGTAAAAACTGGTGCAGCTGGTAGAGCTGCTGCCTCATAGCGTGGGAAACATGGGTTCAATCCTAACCTTAGGTGCTGTTTGTGTGGAGTTTGTATATTTTCCTTGTGACCATAAGTGTTTCTTCTGGGTACTCTGATTACCTCCCACATCCCAAGAACATGCAGGTGGGTAGGTTGTTTGGCCTCTGTAAATTGCCCGTAGGGTGTAGGGAGTAGGTGCGAAAGTGGATAACAGAACTAGTGTGAATAGGTGATCGATGGTCGGTGTGGACTCAGTGGGCCGAAGGGCCTGCTTCCATGCCATAACTCTAAACTAAAAAACATAAGCAGACAAACTAGTGAATGTTTGTTTGTAGGCAATGTGAAGGAGAATGGATGTCAGAAGATTTCATGACAGTAGTGTGGCGGCTCCCAAGGGTCGGGCCATACTTCTACCGACCCCTCGGCACGGGAATGGACCAGTCCAGGGAGGCGGTCCGGGACCAGGTATATAAGGACAAGGTTTGGGCGCCAAGCCATTCCGGCAGACTAGACCCGTCTGATAACCGTGGTACAATAAAATATACGTTCCCGAAATACCTGGCTCCTTGCCTTTATTTCGGGCCTTTATCGACACGCTACATTGGTGACCCCGACGGTCCATTCATTAGGATGGGCACAAAAGCAAAATCCGACCGCCCGTCCGGCTCGCAGGCCGACCAGGCCCCAGCTGTCGACGCGGTAGGAATCAAGCTCCCGACCTTCTGGACCACCCGGGCTCGCGTTTGGTTTTACCAAGCGGAGGCCCAGTTCCAGCTGCAGGGCATCACAGTGGATAACACCCGTTTTTTCCACCTGGTGGGAGCCCTTGACCAGGACACGGCCGAAGAGGTAACGGAGTTCCTCCAGGACCCCCCGGCCCACGATAAATACGAAGCCCTTAAGGAGCTGCTGCTCCAAACCTACGGGCTAACCCGAATGGAGCGGGCCGAAAGGCTCCTCCACATGCCAGGCCTCGGTGACCGGCGCCCATCTAGCCTCCTGAAGGAGATGGTCGCGTTACTCGACGGGCACAGACTGTGCCTAATGTTCGAGTACACTTACCTGCACCTGCTGCCGGCCGACATTCGCCTGCAGCTCACAGATGCCTCCTTTGAAGACACCCGGGCCCTCGGCAGGCGCGCGGACGCGCTGTGGGCGGCGCGCCGTGATGACGTCAGTGTGCTAAACGTCACTCGACAAGCGCCCGATTTTCTCCGGTCGGGCGGGGGAGCTGTGGAAGGAGTGACAGCTACGTCCCGGTGGCCTTTTATCACCGGTTCCTGCCATCCATGGCCCACATCATGCGGCCGCTATACGAGCTGCTGGCGGGCAAGCGTAAGACCGTCGTGTGGACCGACGAGGCGGTAACAGCCTTTGACGGCGCGAAGGAGGCCCTGGCTCGGGCTGTGCTGCTGGTTCACCCACGGGAGGATGCCCCGACAGCCCTTACGGTGGACGCCTCAGAGTTGGCGGTTGGTGCTGTACTGGAGCAACTCACGGACGGGGGTTGGCGCCCCCTGGCCTTCTTCAGCCGGCACCTCGACAACGCCCAGAGGAAGTACAGCGCCTTCGACCGCGAGCTCCTCGCCCTGTACCTGACCGTTCGTCACTTCCGCTATTTTCTGGAGGGCCGCCCGTTCACAGCTTACACGGACCACAAGCCGCTCACTTTCGCCCTGGCAAAGGTCTCCGACCCATGGTCCGCCCGACAGCAGCGCCAGTTGGCCTACATATCGGAATTCACCACCTCCATCCGCTTCATCGAGGGGAAGGAAAACCGGGTGGCCGACGCATTGTCTCGCCCCGCCATCAATGCCGTGTTAGAAGTGGCACCCGGCATTGATTATTCTGCCCTGGCGGAGGCCCAACTAACGGACGGGGAGATGCCCGCCTACTGGACTGCCATCTCTGGCCTCCGCCTTGAGGATGTTCCCCTCGGCCCCGGAGCAACGACGATACTATGCGATGTGTTGGCAGGTCAGCCGCGCCCCATCGTCCCGGCCGCGTGGCGCAGGAGGGTGTTCGACGTGGTCCACGGGCTGGCTCACCCATCCATCCGGGCAACGATCGCATTGGTAGCTGCGCGGTTCATGTGGCATGGTCTACGCAAGCAGGTTGGCCACTGGGCCCGCACCTGCATTCCGTGCCAGACGTCAAAAATTCAACTCCACGTCCGGGCGCCACTCCAAGGGATCGGTCTACCCTGCCGCCGTTTCGACCACCTGCACGTGGACATTGTGGGCCCGCTCCCGCCGTCCCGGGGCATCACCAACCTCCTCACGGTGGTGGACCGCTTCACGCGGTGGCCGGAGGCCATACCACTGGCCGATACGTCTACAGCCACATGCGCTCGTGCGTTGGCCGCGCACTGGATTGCTCGCTTTGGGGTGCCGGTGGTCATCTCATCGGACCGGGGGCCACAGTTCACCTCCGAGCTGTGGTCGGCCATGGCCCACCTGTTGGGCGTGCGGCTGCACCACACCACGGCCTATCACCCGCAGGCAAACGGCCTGGTGGAGAGGTTCCACCGGCAGCTGAAGGCAGCGCTGAAGGCGCGACTCGCCGGCCCCGACTGGATGGACGAGCTACCATGGGTCTTGCTGGGCATCGGGACTGTGCCCAAGGAAGACCTGGCTTCATCCTCAGCGGAGCTCGTCTACGGGTCCCCGCTCACGGTGCCCGGGGAGTTCGTGCCCTCGTTGCCGGGGCGAGAGGAACCGCCCTCATCCACCGTACAGCGCCTCCGAGAGCGAGTTGGCAAGCTCGCACCCGTGCCGACGTCCCGCCATGGGACATTCCGCCCTTACGTGCCATCGGCCCTCCGGGACTGCGCCTTTGTGTTCCTGCGCCGTGACGCCCACCAGACGCCACTCCAGAGGCCGTATGAGGGCCCGTACCGGGTGCTGGAGCACGGACAGACAACCTTTGTCTTGGACATGGGGGGCCAGCCGGAGGCCGTGTCAATTGACTGCCTGAAGCCGGCCCACTTAGACATCGACCAACCGGTGCGGGTTGCCCAGCCTCGGCCACGAGGTCGCCCCCCTTTGCGGGTCCCACCACCTGTCCCTCCAACTGTGCCTCCGCCGGCCCCTCTGTCGATCGATTACCGTACGCGGTCCGGTCGGGTTGTGCGACCACCAGTGCGTTTCGTGCCTCCGGTTCTGGGGGGGGGTACTGTGGCGGCTCCCAAGGGTCGGGCCATACTTCTACTGACCCCTCGGCATGGGAATGGACCAGTCCAGGGAGGCGGTCCGGGACCAGGTATATAAGGACAAGGTTTGGGCGCCAAGCCATTCCGGCAGACTAGACCCGTCTGATAACCGTGCTACAATAAAATATACGTTCCCGAAATACCTGGCTCCTTGCCTTTATTTCGGGCCTTTATCGACGCGCTACAGTAGCAGCATTAAATCACTATTCCTTGCAAAATAACTTGTTCAAGAAAGTGTCTGTCAAACTAACTTTATTGATGGTTGCAATCATTTTTAAAAACTGGATCGACTCTGACAGTGAAAAGATGTAAAGGAGGCTTCCATCTAAACATGATGGAATGAAAAAGTGATCAATTGGCGAGTGGGAAACATTTCATGCTCGGGTTTTTGTCAACAGATTACGTAAAGAATCAAGTGATCTGTTAATGCTGCTATTGTGATGGATGAATTCCTGACCCTACTCTCTTGTTCTAAGTGCATTCAATATATTGAACAATAGCTGAATGACAGCCAAACTACGGGTCGGGTGACATTTTTCAGATGCATATACATCAATTGTCCAGATAATGAACTACAGACTAAAAATACACTTGAGTAAGTGCTTGTTGGCGTGGTGACAACCGGGAAAAGTAATAAAGTGAGATAAACATAGTTGGAACAAATATGCGGTACTATACATAACATATACTGGTTGAACCCAGCAACCTCTTGCTTATCAAAATTACAATCATTGTTAAATTTCACATTATTTCGCAAAATTCTTAATGGGGAATGGAAATTGTAAAATAATTCATTGATTCAATGACTAGAATTGTCTTAAATATTGTTCCAAATTACCATTTAATACCAATTAATATTTGATATTAAAGGTGCGTAGATTAATTCTGAAGATCCTACTAAAACGTACATGTTGAAATCCTCAAATTAAATTTTGAGAGTACATTTTCAAATAACCTTAATCCCATACAGGATAGTTTCCTTCCTCAACATTATATGGTTCAAGGTTTGAGATGGGGAATATTTCAATCTCTCTCCCCGCCCATTCCACTCCTCCTTTGTTCATGAGGGGGTGGGGAAAATGCTATGGTTGGAACAGCATTTTTCTCTTGCTGCCACCTCAAATTTTCGCTTTTTCTCCTCTAGGGAATATTTGTTATATTTTGGACTCTTGCTTTGCTGATTTTTTTGTACATTTCAAAAAGAATCAATGCATGAAATTTAATTGGATGGTGAAGTAATTAGAGAGGATATCTAATCCTCATCATGCAGTGAACCAAAAGCCAATAAATATTGTCTCCAAATCCAGAAGCTCAAGGTTTTTTCTCTCTTTTCATTTTGGTGTACTAAATCATGCTCTCTTCAAAACATGCTGGAAATGCCCAGGATCCACAGGGTTGAGATACACACAAAATGCTGGAGTAACTCAGCGGATCAGGCAGCATCTATGGAAAAAATGGATGTGACCATAGGGTTAAATTTGAATTTGAGGATTCAAATGAAAATGATTGTTGTCGTCTCATTTAAAATTCATAAAATTCTGATCTTTCTGATCAGCAGTTAAAGCTGAAACAATTGTCCTTTATGACAGTAACAACCGGAGCAACAGGCACGACTTTTGTAGCACTGGATATAGTGCAAACATTTGTCACGACTCTTAAAAATATAAGATTTTTATATTTTTATAAAGGTTTATTGAGAGGATTATTGTTTTGTTTTTTAATTTTCAGCTTATTTCACATTACATTTATTGTTCAGCTTTATATCAAAAATCACATTTTGCACATTTTTAGAGTTCCTTTACAACCACAGAAAATATGTATTTTCTTAAAAAGAACAGTTGTTGAGAGCTCCAATTTATCCCAAAAGATGTTTCAAAATAGATTCCAAAAATACTTCTGAAAAGTTCAAAATATCACATACAGCAGGATGGAAAAACTAATTTTCAGCATCGTGTAAAATCTTGCTTCTATTCATGTGATTGCTCCCTTCAAACTGCACAGTTTTATATGTGAACACCATGTTTGGGGTTCCTAATGATTAGCAGTGAAAGATACAATTTGGTACGTTATTATGTCCAAAAGCCGTATCTTTGATAAAATGTGTGCGGAATAATTGGATGAGATCACGACTATTTTTGGCCTGTGTTGAGGCAGCATAAAGAATGATTTTATTAACAAATATTGGGAAGGCTGCCCGTCTCCAACAAACCTCGTACCCAAATAATAATCCACAAGGAAAAGAAGGCTAGGTGAAAGAGAAATGCTGCAAGTTGTTGCAGAGAACTTAATCTTTTATTTCCTCATAGTTTGACATACTATTTAGGTATCGGTCTCTGGCTTACAAGCCTTGCATGTCCCCATTAGGTGTTACTTGCTTTATTTTTCTCTCATCCTAAACTTTTCTTAATGTTAATAACATATTTTAACATTTATCTTAATCTCATTTTAATGCTAGCTTCAAGAATTTGTTTGCTTCAATGCATATTTTGTGGGAAGAGATGGTGTTCTCATCTCACACAGCTGATTTAAATCATCAGAGATGATGCTCAGTTCCTTGAAATGGGACGTGGATCCTCAGGCTTCTAACTTTAAAGACTGTTTTCCTATCTCAGAGCCAAAGCTTGCAGCAGATAGTGTAATCGTTGGAGCACACAGCTGTGGCAGAAAGCTGTGAGTTCACAAACACCCGTTTGTCTAAGCCAACCTTTTCAACAGCCCCTTGCTGTTTTTATCTGCACAGCACTTTACAAAGCATTGTTTTGTCATGTAATTAGTTAATTCAACAGAGGATTCCAATCTGATGTTGGGCATAATTTACTGTAGTTGTTTCCAAGGCAATTAAGGAGGAATCTTCACCTGTTAGATCTCTCCATTTTGTTTCACTGTTGTTGAGTTTGACTGCGTGTGTTTTCTCGTTCACTGTGCTGCCCTCTGGTGATTTCTGTCCTGTGCATTGTGTTCCACAACAACCACATTACCCAAGAGAGCACAAAGTGCTGGAGTAATTTAGCGAGTTAGGCAGCATCTCTGGAGAAGTGACGTTTTGGGTCGGGATCCTTCAGATCTCACAATCCCATTACTCAAGTAGTATGATCGCTGCAAATGAAGAAGGGTGTTAGGATCATTGATGCAGGGGGGAGAAAACTAAGTGTGGTTTCCAAACGCCAATGGGAGTTTAATAAAAGTTTTTTATTCATTCCTGTTTTAGCTCTGGAATGTCAGAGGTTGAGGGGAGACCTGATAGAAGTATATAAAATTAATGTTCATAAGTGATAGGAGCAGAATTAAGCCATTTGACCCATCAAGTGTACTCCGCCATAGTCAGGATGAAACTGGGGTCTCTGGTGCACTAAGGCAGCAACTCTGCCACTGTGATGCCCTGTGCTGTACTGTTCTATGTCCTATGTCTAACTGTTTAGATAGTTTCTCTTTGTTTATTCTAATTCCTTTATCTGAAGGGACATTAAGAAGGGATTTGATTAAATGGGACCTTTGCCTACATCCGCCCCACTGATACCAAATTCATCCACACTCATTGGGCTCAGACTGTACGGCAGAATTTACTACTTCTGATCGAGTGGAATCTGTCAGGAAGTTCACAACTTCCAGGTTTGGAAGTAGATATCTCGTATGTCAAATTGTTTAAATCTGAGCAGTTTGCTGTAGAACTGCTGGTGTTTCCTGGGTAAATTCAGACCATTTGGCAAAAGTTCCAGAGATGGTGTGAGATAAGCTTTTTTTTACGACATAAAAAGGGCCCTGCCTGAATACATTTCCTGATATACTCGATAAAATTGGATAAATTCACAAAGGAAAAAAGATTGCAGAGACATGGAGCAAGCAGAGAGGTGGAACTAGGCTGGATTGCACTTTAGAAGCAAAACAGAAAATGCTGGAAATACTCTGCAGTTCAGGCCACACATGTGGAAAGAAAAACGTTTAAGATTTCGGGTCCAAGACATGTCATTAGAACTGGAAAGTGAAAACAGGTTGGCTTTCAGTGACAGGGAAACTTGGTGGAGGGATATGTAAAACAGAAAGAATATCTCTGACAGCAGGAGACCAAACAAATGAATGCAGCAGAGTAGTAGGTAGGATTAGATTTCTTTGTATTTCTAATTGCAAGGTTGGGGGACGTACTCGGGTAGCCAGGCTATACAAAGAGCAAAATAAAAACTGAGTCAAATGATGAAGGACAGTAATGGTCAGTTCCGACACAGGAAGAATGATAGGGCAAATTATCTAAAGAGAGAATTAAATATTATGTTGCAATATGTCCCTATAAAATTAAGGTTCTCTTCCTAAAATTGAGATTTTGAACTAATAACATTGTCTATTGATTGCCTTGGAAGTAATTACATTGATGCTGGAAGGACAGGATATTTAAGGGTGGTTAATCACGTGCTAATCAATACCCTTTTTACTGCGGCCGATGTTAAACCTGTTGAGCATTGTTGCATTTATTTTAATGTAAAATGTGAAATTTCTAAACATTGCTAAAAAAATTATTCTGTTGCATTCTACAGGCCCACATGTACTGCCAAGTCCATCTCGATTCCAGGCCAAGATAGCTCCTTGCAGCTGGACTGTAAAGGAGATGGGACCACAGACAATAATGTTGCCTCTGGGGGCTTGAATTCAGTAAGGCAGCCAAAACCTCGGCCTCCACTCAACTCAGGTAAAAGAAACTCCAATTGTATGAAAAGCAAACTTAAATGTATGAAGAACCCATTCAGTATAACTTTCTTGCCGTGAAGGAATGCTGAGAAGGTGGCTATAAATTGTATTTGTTACAATATGAGGGTAGTCTTAACAAAATAATGATACTAATTGAAAATATTAACAATGATGTTGTTCAACAGACCCGTTTGTTTAACCAGGGTAGACATCATTGTTATTGCTCAGTCCTGTTTGCCTGCAGGTTACAGTGAAATGTTAGCATTTGCACTAGCCAACTTTAATTTAGCCTGACATTTGAGATTGTTGTAACACTAAATGGTCAGAACTGGGAGTTTGTATAAAGCATTGGACATTAATCTAAAGTCTTGAAATTTTTCTGAGCTGGTATATTTTAATTTCCCTTAATTTTACTACCGGTTGTTTTACAGACTGAGTGCTGTTCACTTTTACTGTTGTTGACTGAGCTATCCTCATTCATTTCACTCTGCTTCCGTAAACCGAGTGCTGATGTAAGACTTCACATAGACTCTAAACAACGTGCTAATATCTTATGGAAACTTATTGTTCTTAAAGGTTTCCCAATATACCGATGTTATGATCCAAAATTCACTGTCTGAGTAGGTTGATGGAACTTGATTCCACAAATCATTAATAATTGGTGGATTTATATTTCAACTATTTGACAAATAATTAATTCCACCTCTTAAATATGAGGGAATTTAGATTTCTTGTTTAAAGTAAGACTCAGACAAGTTGTAATTTGATGCTAGATCTGCTGAATATGTTGATCAGCAGGTTTTACGTTATAGGTAGTTCACTAACCTTTGTATGAGAGTTCTTTGCTCAGTTAGCAGGGGTTCCATTTCCGTGTGAATGATTTTTTTTTTTAATGCAGATACTAGAAACCTGGAATAAAAGCAAAAACTGCTACAAACACTCAGCAGGTCAGGCAGCATAGAACTGAAACTGAAATGTTCTGACAAAGGATCTCAGACCTTAAACTTTAACTCTCTCTTTCCACAGATGTTGCCTGATCTGAGTTTTTCTAGCATTTTCTGCTTTTAGTACCACTTCCCTGCTCTTTCCCTTTAGCCGAGAAATGTTATGCATTTTTAAGATATTTAAACCATTCCTTTTGAAACATACCATGGAATTTAGTTTCACCAACCCTTTCAGGCAAATAATTTTAGATTAAAAGAACTCAATGCACAAAGACACCTCCTCTCAACTCTGAAATAAAAGCAAAATTTTTGGAAATGCTCAGGATGTGAGGAAGAACTTATGAAAGGAGAAACAGAAGTAATGTTTGCAGATGAAGACATTTCTTCAGAAAGGTTCTCTTTCCATGGGTGCTGCCTGACTTGCAGAGTGTTTCCGACATTTTCTATTTTTTCTTCAGATTTCCAGCATCTTTTTATCCAATACCTGAAATCTTCCAACAAGCCTTCAGCAATACAGTGCCAGATTTGATAGAATGGATATCTTTCCCCAATACCTTGTTATCTGTGCACAAACTGAGATTTTGAAAACCAAGATTATATAATGTGTTTTGTAACATTTGATTTATTGTATGCATTGAATATTTAAGAAGTGGATGATTGTGATGATTATCAACTCCAGTTAAGCAGTTTGTGTTTCATTCCTTTCTGCTAATCTATATTGACGCTTCTACACAGCTCTGTAGATCATCAACTGTCAGCCAAGCAAAGAAATACTTGTTTTTTTAAATTCTTCGTTCTTTTGGTTCCATTATATTACCGTTTGCCTTTGCGTTGAATTTTATTTAAATTGTGCATATGGGGATTTTTCCATTTCTGCCAGGCCTGACTGAAGATGCTGAGCAGGCCCCACCCAGCCCAGACGAAGTATTTCAAACTGGTCATTCCCGGAATTCCAGTTATGCCAGTCAACATTCTAAAGTGTCAGGTAAATAGTTTCCTCTATTTTCAGTCTCTGTCTTCCATTGTGCCACTCCCTGTGGGTTGCACAGTTCCGCTTGAAGACATTTTTCAAGGGAATTGATTCTATGGATGCTGAGTAGCTCAATGCAGACCTGATAACAGTGGTATGGGCTTCAATTTCTTTTGAATAATTTTTCCTTAGCTGGCCTCCCAGTTCAGTGCATAGGAATGTTAAAAGATATATTCATAAAGGTAAAGAAAAATGTTGTGCTGCTGAGCAGTGTAGAAAGATGACTAATGGGTATAAACTCATGATTTTGATTTGAGCAAATAACTAGGCCTGTTTTTAAAAGCTCAAATGTATGTGACTAAGAATGGGACAAACACTCAAAGGTTTTATCTTGGGATTTGGAGGTATTCCTCATCCTTGCCTCCTCCAATGTATTATCCTTACAGAGGTATCATTCAATATAGGAGATTTGTTTTTTTTAATCAATATTGCATAAGGAATGAACCAAAGGGGGGGGGGAGGGGAAGAATTCCTTGACATGTGTGCAATACAAAGGCATTAGTTGCTCCCATATTTAATACATCAGAAATTTCAGATTTCAAAAGTGAATTGTGTCCTTTTATCCACCAAAGACACATACAATATAGGTGGTAGTGGTAGTGGAGCTGATACTGATTCGTAGAATCCTATACTGAAAGGAATGCACTTTGCTCGTTGTGCGGCTAATACAATTAATTTAATTTAGTCAGCAAGTTCAAATTATAAAGGATGACCAGATGAAGATACATATGGTGAAGCAAATAGAAGGAATTTACTGCAGTGAATTCTTCAAAGGTTTTACTGCAGTGACCTTCATTCTTAATTTTTAAAATAATGCTGACTTATTTTGCGGATGGGCATACTAGAGTTACTGATCGATTGCTCTTTTTTTTCTTTTAATTTATTTTTATGCTATAACCTTTCCATGTCCTTCGTAGATCCTGACTCGTCATCTTTTGTGTGATTGCATCAGTTTTTTTTTAAAGATACAATTTCCATTCCCATGAGCAGTGTCTATTTGAGATTTGTGTTGGTTAATACCAGATTAGAATTTTAAACTGTACACATGCTTGGATGATGAGCTCAATCTGCCCATCCCCTATCGTGTTGAAGCATTAAAGTCAGCAGAAGGGGGAAACTGTTATTAATCTGGGTGAGATTCAATCTTGAGGTGCAGTAGTGAAAGGGCATTATGTTATAATATTCTGTCGTCTATGTTATTTCCTATTTGCCTAAATAACATTTGCTATTAAATTGATGAATGATTTTGAGCTCAAACGACACTTTTTTTTGGTTGAGCAATAATTTCAGATTTCAAACTGGGCAGATGGATGAAATGGACACTGTTAACCATTTCATGGCAAATCTCAAACAAGAACAATGTCGTAGTTTGCAGCACTAAAGCTCTCTTGGATTTAGCTCATGAGACTTACTTCATCCTTATCACACAAATCTACACACACAGGAATGCAGAGTCGTCCATCGTGCCCTTCAGGATCAAAATATGCTGCATTTCAAATTTTATTATCACTGTTGCTGTCTGAACTAGATGCAGGAATGAAATTCCATCTTTAATAATGGCCTTGTACTGCAATGAAAACTGATGGTTCGGCATTAATGTTTCCCTGCCAGTGAAATAGGTGTAATCTAGGACAGGTCATCTGTACACAACCGGTGGAGTCGATAGATTTGGCGTGCCAAGTCTAGGGATCTGGGCATTGCATCATGAATTTTGAATAAGGCTGGCAGTTGTTTCTATCTCTTGTTCTCAATTCCTTGCAGGAGATTTTTTTTAAAAATGAATCAACTCTATAGGAATTATAAAGAGAGAGGTTGGACTGACTTGGATCGTTTTCACTGGAATGTCAGAGGTTGAGGGGAGACCTGATAGAAGTATAGCAAATTATGGGAGACAAAGAGGGTGGACAGTCTGAACCCTTCTTCCTAGGGTGGAAATGTCAAAGATTAGAGGGCAGAACTTAAAGGAGATATGCAGGGCAACTTTTTTACACAGAGGGAGGTGGATACCTGGAACACTCTGCCAAGGATAGTGGTGTAGACATATTAGTATTGTGCAGGCAAATAAGATTAGTGTATCTTTATTCTGCATGGATCTTGGGCGGCCGAGGGGCCTTCTCTTGTGCTGTAGAAAAGTACTTGTCTATGTTCTAATTACGAGGTTGAAGGATTTATAAGCATTTTCAACCATCATTTCTTCCTCCTGAGATCCTCATCATCACAGGAGAAGGCCTTTAGCCATTTCTATTCATTTTGAATGATATCAAGAAATACCTGGGAGCATCAGGTATATCACCTAATAATATAAAACAAATCGAAATTTATAGTTAATTGCAATGTAAATACTAATTATACTGCAAGAACAGTGTTCTCCAATTTTAGATTGAGATTTGTATCTGAAATTTTTGATTGCAAGTTCAATATTGTTTGAAAATTCAGGTTACAGCACTGAGCACTCCCGGTCCTCCAGTCTCTCAGACCTAACTCACAGGAGGAACACATCCAGTAGCAGCAGTGCCTCTGGAGGGCTCAGCATAACAGTTGAGAGCACAGAAGGAGAGAAGGAACAAAAAGTGGAGAAACCGCCACGGCCCCCAAGGCCAGCCCTCCCACCCGACAGGCCATCCAGGTACACAGCTGTTCTCTTTAAAAGAGGTAGTTCCCTATCTCTGGATAGTGCACATCCTGATAGCAGGACCCATAGAAGGTGAGACCACGGAACATTATACGTACAGTTTGATTTGAAGAATGTTAATGTTATGATCTGTAATCCATTCTGTCCTTATTACATTTTTCAAACTCCACACTGTACAGTTAGATATGTGTTTGTCCCAGATCAGAATATGTCTGTCTGAAGTCTTATGTTCATTTAAACAATCTCTAAATGGGTTTTTATACCATTCAATATTTTCTTATCTGCTAATATATTCATATTTTGGAACATTCGGTTATATGGCAATTTCTTCATATTGGATTTTCTAACTGACTAAATGTGGGTTTTATTGATTCGGTTTTAAGGGCACTCTATTCTTGATTCAAAGTTGTTTCATTAGAATCGCCTATTCCTTCAACTATTACATTTTTTCTCCCACTTGATGGTTCATTTTATTTTAACCAAAAGATGGTTTAAATCAATACCATTTGGATCCTAGATTTGCTCTATTTTGCCTGATGATTTGATTCTGGTTGTCCCATCCACTGACCAAACAAAAGCTTCTGCTTTCAGGTACTATGTTACCTTATATCTAAAACTGTCCATGCAAAGAAGTGAGTCAAGTTGATTTTTCATTTCAACAAGCTGGGTTCAAATCTAATCCCTATTGATTGAATCAAACTTGAATCGACTGCAAAAGTCCTCCATGGAATGAATTTGTGGAATCTGCACGTCTTATTTTTGACCATCTGTGCCTCCACACAATCTATTACTAATTGATAGCAAATTTGCACCCTTCTCCAAGATACAGTAATTGCTATGATATGAGTATGAGCAGAGAAGAAAGTACTTGAATCTTTCGCCAAACTATTATATAAGACTTGCAAAAATTGCTCAAAAATGTAGAAATGAATAGTCATCAGCACTGTTTTTTTTCCAATCATGGAATTATAAAACAATGCTTCATAAGTGCATTTACTTACCTTTGACTAACTTTATTTTTGAGTGAGCCACAAAATATTTTGCAATCAATGGGAATAAAATAATAATATGAATTCCAATCTGATCGGCCATAGAAACCCTAACTTCAGCTGTCTTAATAGCTTACTGAGAAATGCTTGGTTTGGTATTAGGCTAAACCGATCATGAAGGTGTTGGATTTGTTTTTGCACTGAACCAGCTATCCTCTCCTGAAGATAGACACAAAAAGCTGGAGTAACTCAGCGGGGCAGGCAGCATCTCTGGAGAGAAGGAATGGTGACGTTTCGGGTCAAACCCCTTCTTCAGTCTCGACCCGAAATGTCACCCATTCCTTCTCTCCAGAGATGAAGCCTGTCCCACTAAATAACTCCAGTTTTTTGTGTCGATCTTCAGTTTAAAACAGCATCTGCATTTCCTTCCTGCACATAACCTCTCCTGAGGCAGTTATGTGGATACTGCAATTGACCTTGTGGCCAACTGCTGAGTAGAGAAAACATAGTTTGTGTTCCTGATTATATAGATGCTCCTGAAAAAAGCACTAGTGCACCTGGTGGGCATCCACTGGACTGACTATCGGTGATTTGCTTAAAGTGTTATGCATGGACTGTTGAGGTCAATGCTTTCAAGAAAGATTTGGAAAAGAAATATGCCAACTTTTATGTGGCATGCTCCTCAACTCTGATTGTTCTGGTATCTTTCGAGCATGTAGATATATTTTTAATATATTCTCTCTCCCTCAGGCGGAAAAAGGAAACAGTGGAAAATCAGCCCACTTGGGTTGATGACACAAGAATTGATGCAGATGACATTGTGGAAAAAATCGTACAGAGTCAAGACTTCACAGATGTCAGTAATGTTGAAGGTAAACCCCCCATTTTTTCTTGCCTAATTCATCCTCGCCTAATTCTGGGATACCGTTCTCATAGTACCTCATCAAGTAATTGTTTTTTTATATCAAAAAATACTTTATTCAAGTAATAAATATTTACAAAACATCTTCTTTTTAACAACCCCATCCGACATTTCCGGAGGTTACACGTTCAATACAGGTATTCCTTTTCAAATTTACATTGAAATTTACAGTATCCCTTATTTGGAGGGGCGTCTCCACCACACCCTGCCCCCCATGTCCAGCAGCGGAAGGACCCTAGACTGTGGTCCTCCCCACAGAGCCTTGGCGTTGGCTGCACCAAGCTTCAGTGCGTCCCTCAGTACGTACTCCTGCAGTCTTATGTGGGTCAGTCGGCAACATTCCTTGACGGACAGCTCGTTCCGCTGGGAGGTCAACAAAGCTCGGGCAGACCAAAGAGCGTCTTTCACCGAGTTGATGACCTTCCAGCAGCATTCGATGTCAGTCTCCGAATGCGTCCCTGGGAACAGTCCGTAGATCACAGAGTCCTCTGAGACGGAGCTGCTCGGAATAAATTGTGACAGGGACCCCTGCAAACCTCTCCAGACTCTCTTGGCAAATCCACACTCTGTGAAGAGGTGGGCAACCTTCTCCTCTCCATAGCAGCCGTCCCGAGGGCAGCGTGCGCTGGTAGTGAGGTTCCGGCGGTGCAAGAAGGATCTGACTGGGAGGGCTCCCCTCACCGCCAGCCAAGCCAGGTCTTGGTGCTTGTTGGTGAGTTCTGGCGATGAGGCATTTTGCCAGACAAGCTGGGCAGTCTGCTCTGGGAACCACGTCACAGGATCCATGGAGTCATTCCCCTGCAGTGCCTGCAGGACGTTCCGTGCTGCCCACTGCCCGATGGACATGTGGTCGAAGGTGTTGGTCCGGAAGAACCTTTCCACGAGCGACAGATGGTGCGGCAATGTCCAGCTGACTGTCACATTGCATGGCATCTGCGCCAGGCCCATCCTTCGCAACACCGGGGACAGGTAGAACCTCAGCAGGTAGTAGCACTTGGTGCCCACGTGCCTTGGCTCCACGCTCCGCCTGATGCAGCCACACACTGCATCAGGATGAGGGCGACGTTGGGCACGCTTTTACCCCCGTTGTCTGCCGACTTGTGCATTGTGGCTCGTCGCACCCGGTCCATCGTTGACCCCCAAATGAAGCGGAAGACGGTCTAGTGCAAAAATACCAAAACAAACTGGAGGAACTCGTAGGGCTGAGGGGTGCATCTTGCTGTATCTACCTCATCGACCTCCAGTGCCCACCGGAAATTGGAGGAACAGCACCTCATATTTCACCTGGGCAGCTTGCAGCCCAGTGGTATGAACATTGACTCCTCCATCTTTAGATAGTTCCTCTGTCCCTCTCTTCCCCTCCCCCCTCCCAGATCTCCCACTGTCTTCCTGTCTCCACCTATATCCTTCCTTTGTCCCGCCCCCCTGACATCAGTCTGAAGAAGGGTCTCGACCCGAAACGTCACCCATTCCTTCTCTCCTGAGATGCTGCCTGACCTGCTGAGTTACTCCAGCATTTTGTGAATAAATACCTTTGATTTGTACCAGCATCTGCAGTTATTTTCTTACACTTAATCGAAGTAGCCATTCGTTAGCAGCCATAATAGCAATCAGACATTAAAATAAGAACCAATTTAGAAATTGCTTTCCAGAAGGCTACTTTTTTGTTGCTTGCTTTTAGTAAGTGACTGATATGACTACTAAGTTAATTAGAAATGCAAAATACTATTTAAATATCTCTGTTGATCTGCTCCATTTATACTCAATAGCATGACTAATGCAACTGTGGAGAGCCTGGCACAATAATGGTCATGTGCCTTGGCTTCTGCTAAGGGTGACCACAGTGATGTGTGGTCCTTTGATGAGACCATTGTGGAAATATGCAGATTGAACAGTTGCCAAATGTTATATTCTTTTATTCTCAATAAGGCCACGCAAGTAAATCATCTTGAAGAAATTACTGACCGCAGAATTGCTCATTATATCCAATAGTTCATTACATCTTAGCTTCAGTTAAATGTCATCCTTGTAGTCTTTTATATTTCCTTTTTAAAATATGAATCCAGTCACTTTTAAATGATTGTATTGTTTCAGTCTCGACTGTAACACACCAAACATCAGCAATCTATAATATTTAAGTGAATCACCAAAAGAACTAAAGGCAAAATGAATAGATTTTATTTAGCAAGATGTTATAATCTGAAATGTGCTACCAAAAGAATGGTTTTGATTCAGTAATGGCTTTCATATGGAAGTGGAAAAAGTACTTGGAAGGAGAAAGCATTTGCCACATTAAAAGGGAAGGATGAGGGGGACTGCAACTAATTGTTTAATTGCATATGTCATTAAAAAGTTCAGGTATAATGGTCAAACAGGCATCCTATATTTCAAAAGTTATTATTTCATTCACACGTATATCAATGTGCCAATCAATGGTAACAATCTTACACTGCTTGTCCTTTCCAAATATTTCACAGATTTTATGACCCTTCAGTAGATGTTACAAACCTAAAACACGATGTAATTTTGAGTACTAAGCCCCGTAGTTTCACTTTTAATCTCTTTATGGCTTCTTTTATCCATGTAATCTGTGCTCCATATTTATCTATGCTCCAATTGCTCTTTCCAAAATATGTCACTTCACATTTATACGCATGAACACCTAACCTGCTTCAAAAACTTGTCAATGTACTTGTACTATCTCTGGCCACCTTACCCAAAATTTCCTGGCACTCAACCACTCATGTTCCCCAATCTTGAGAAAGTCCTTTTACTACCGTTTCCTTTACTCTGTCCAGAGGTTTTCATTTTTCTTTATGCTAACCTCTTATTCTCAACAGGACCACACTAGTAAATCATCTTGAAAAAATTACAAAGCAAGCAGAATTGTTCATTCCTTCGAAGAGTTCATTACATATCCCTGGTTAGAACTAATTGCACTTAATTGACATTCCTGTTTTCTTTTATATTTTCTTTTCAATTCAGACAACATTTGAGAAGGTACTCCATACATTCAAACGCTACCCAATTGATTTTATTTTCAGGCTGTGAAAACACAAGTCTTTCTTTCCAAATCTATACTGACAATTCCTGACTAGTCTCTCAGGTCTATCCCTAAATGGATTAGATGTTTTGACATACAGGAGATGATTTCCTAGTATATCCTGACTATTTAAACAGTAGTACAACATTTGCCGCTCTGTAAATCCTTGTCACAATTCCTAGAATTTTTAGAAAATGATGATTGTTGTCTCTTATCAATTGCAGTCGCTCTTTTCTATAGCATTTTGGGATGCAGGCTGTGAAAACAATATCATTTCTTAGTACAGAATGCTAACTTTCAAAGTGAAGGAAACAAACGATGATAAACATCTCCACAGAGATCATAAGTATCTTCACTGTTTTGAAACTAGACATTTTCTGGTAATATGGTACTCATGAACATGAATGCAGTTGATGAGAAATTCAGGTTCTTGCAACCTCTACTGTTGCCATTTTGAATGAACAGTACCAAATTCTCCAATAAAAATTAATGAAGACCAATTTAATTCAATCATGATGTTCCTAAGTGGCGAACACATTTCTCCTGACACGACTACAGCAGTGACTGATCTATAAACATTTACGTCTTTAACCATCTTTCAATTAAGAAGATTGTCTTTAGAAGACAAAATCTATAATTTTACTGCTGAGTATTTCATTTTGAACCTTGTGTACACAGTTCAAATACTATATATTTCATTTCAATGAAATCTGGGTGATTTTTATCATAGTGCTCTCTGGTGCAATTTAATTTTGCTCCTTTATAATATTTCATTGTTATTGACACAGGGGTGTTCTGTACAAATAGGAATATTATGACATGACAAGTGATGTAAATTTGTTTAGAAACATAGGAGGACCAAAATGTTTCAATTTCTTCAGAGATTGCAGTCCATAATCTGGAAAAGCAAACTGAATATACCTGCTGGAACACTGGTCAAGTCTAATGGAACTTCAGTGCGGCAGTAATGCAAATAGATTAACAAGGCAACTGACATGTTTGTTTGAGGGAGTAAAGACTAAAATATCAGTTTTAACCTGTTTGCTACTTGCAATGGAAAATATTTTCTGTGTATTTTTAATTTGATTTTTAAATATTAGCAGAGACAGATTATAGTAAAGGAAATAATATGGTTGGAACTGTATCCATGTTTATGTTTTTAAAGAAAATAAATAGATAAGAACACTTGCCTATTTTCCCAAGTTTGATAAAACAGCAATTGTTTGACTTGTTCGAGACAAGCTGACCTTTCACACATGCTTCTTACCACAATATTTAAGTGAAAAACCCCCAGCATTCTTAGGATTCTTAGTGCCAGAGATAAAATGGGTGTTCGGGCCATGGGGCAGAGAATAGAGCTGCCTGTCAAAGATATCTAATTAGTTATATGACCCTGCTTTTTGTTCTTTTTCTGATCTACAGTATTTTACATTTTATATATTTGTTCAAATCCTTTTTGAAAGTTGCCATAAAATCTTCAATCATGCTTTGGGGAATAGCATCATCAAAGCTTACTGTGTGGAAACTTTTTCACTCATTCCCATAAAGCCCCCAATAAAATTTGCAACCATTTTCAAATCATTCACTTCACTGTAAACACTCTGAAAACACACTGTAAAGAGCAAGTGATCTAAGCTCTTTGAAATAAAGTACTTTATGAAAAAAGCTGAAACTTTTGATTAAAATATTAAATTACAAATGTTTAATGTTCGAGAACTTCCGACTTAGAGACTTTTTTTACGTTGTGTTTTTCTTTCTTTCTATTGTTCCCTGGTTCTCTCTTTTTCCAGCAATTAAGTGTGCATCTAATTTCATAGAGAAATGCCCATTGACAAACGATTAATTTAGTACACATAGTAATTCATTGAATGAACTTTTAATTCAAGGTTCAGTTGCCGCGTTCAACAAGTGTATGTCAAAAAGCCCTATTTGAGGGAGAACAGTATTTTCCTCTTTTTCTCAACAAATTTGATCATACAACAATTAATGATTTCTTTCCTTGTTATTTTTGAAAAGTTCTACAGAAAAGTGGCTGTGGTTACGTGAAATTCAGCAAACACTGCATAGCACTGGAGCAGGTGTGGGCGGGTGATCATTGGTCGGCATGGGCTGGATGGGCCTGAAGGCCTGATTCCAAGCTGTATCTCTAAACTAAACTAAGAGTAAATACATAACTGTGGTTTCTGATCTGCTAAACTCTCATCTGAAAATCAGAGTTGTCATCAATAGCATTAGCAGTTTTCTTAATGGTGCTTTTAAGTTTATTTTCCGCAACATGTTAATGTTTTCTACACTTCATTTTCAGACAGTAATCTAAGGTTGTTTGTGAGTAGAGATGGAACCACAGCACTCAGTGGCATTCAGCTGGGAAACAGGTGAGTTTTATAGATTGTATGATCAGTGAACGCAGTTGATAGGCCCTATACAATAACCAAATTATCTTAAAGCTTAGATATCTAGTTTGCATTTTTCTCCCTAAAGTGATCTTTTAGTACTTTCCTTAAAAAAATAATTTTTTTGAGATTTGTCTTTGATTGTGTGACTAGCCTTTAGCTTTGCCTTTACCCTGTTGCGAAAAAATATTTTGGAGAATATTTAAAGATCTTTTAAAACTTCAACTGTTTTAATGTAATATATGATTGCAGGAGCAGAAGTAAAGCTTGAGGACACAGGTGATCCTATTAGTCCAATAAATCCTCAATATAATGGATCATTGGGGGGGGGGGGGGGGGAGAATGGTGTCCGTTATTGGGAATCATCCGCTAGAACCGAGTAAAGGGAGTAAATATTAACTAGTTTAACCCAAGGCCAGGTGGGAAGAACGTGGTGCCAAGGGATGTGGAGTGGGGGGGTAAACAAGCAGGAATTCACAGGCCAAGGAGCCACAGAGGCCCCAGCCCCACGCACACTGCGCCAGGGACAGGCCCGGTACTCTGCATGCCTCAACGCTCTTCAAGAGTGTTTTACTGCTCACTCTCTCCCCACTGACATCTTTCCACTGCCCAACACCATACTGTGCGCCACCCGCAAACAGCCACCACGGACAGAAGCCTCAATCCACAACACCTGAAATCCGTTATAAATTTGCCCATGCTCCATAATAGCTTTTGTTTAATGGAAATCTATGTTTTTCGTCTGTATTCTGCATTGAGGAATAAGCAAATGTTCCTTTCATTGCAGGGTGTCAGCAGGTATCTTTGAACCTGTTGTTATCGAGAGCCGTTGAGAAGCTTGGGGGTCATTCTGAATCTACTAACCACTTTCCATTCAAGCTCCTTGTCTACTGCACATATAATCTTCTCACCAGATCATGCCGCCCACCTACACAGCTGGACTGGAGGAAGAGGGTGGCTGTTTCCATCCAATAGCCCCAAGTTTTGGCAGATGTTGATTCTCACTGCATTGGAGTGATAGGCAATTGGTTTTATGTTGCAAAATTTACTGAACCAATGCTGGGATTGAATTGTAGGTAAAACATTTTTGACTTTGAAAAATTATTTCAGAAATCCTTTTAAACGCAATATTTAGATTATGCCATCTGGTTGTGATCACTTGAAAAGGGGACAATTTTTTAATGAGATGCTGTGGCATTATTTCATGTCAGACCAGAGCATGCATAAAAGATCTCTCCTGCAAAAATCTGCAGACCAAGGTTGTGAACTAAGCATGTTAACCCATGAAACTTTCTGTGATATTAAGGAAAAAAAAAACTTTTAAATGTCTTTAAAGATCTTAATTGTGTTTACCGCAAACTTCACTGTGTGGCAGGACTGCTAGTGAACAAACTAGATTGTGATTTTGATCACAAGAAAACACACAAGTTTTCCTATAATTTTAAGAATTCCAGTACCATAATTTTTCATATCAGAACCAGGTGTCTGGGAAAAATTGAGCTACGTTTTATGATAAGCATAGCGATCCAATCCCAAATAAAACTCTGATCATTCCAATTCCAAATCAATGAGTCAACCATGACGCCATTAAGGCATGCTTACAATACTGTGAAGTCTTTGCACTGAGTATTTGAGTACCCTTTGGGTGTTGGATTTCCCCTGAAATCAAGTTATAGGATGTTACTTTGTTTTGTTCAGTCATGATTTTATTCATGTCTTCTGATGCTTCTTATGCTAGGCAGGGACTCAGCAACTTTGTGCAGCTAATATTTCTTTTAATAATGTATGTTAAAGGAGTACATTTCTTTTTAGACAGGGAGCAAGTTCATTCATCTTAATTTTAATTTTAAATCTATGGTGCAGGGGAATAAAAATCAAACGTGTGTTTTAGCCTGTACTTAATGAACACTTAAAGGACAATAGCTGGTGTGAAATTTTCAAGGAAAAAAAATTACACGTAAGTGGCATCTAGTGTAATTATAATAACTTTATCAGAAAGAGATACGAGTATATTCTGCAGAGACGAGAGGTGGATCATTGAACTAGACATCTATCCCTGATATTGGCTTTGAATTACACCCACTGTCCATAAAACAACAGGCGATCCTTGCTTTGCAGATGTTTTCTAAAACCACATTATATTTTGAGCACAAGCTGCTGTTCTAAAATGGAGATTGTCCTCAGTCCTTTGGTAAGTGTCCTTTATTACAGGCTTTTGTTTGCTTAAACAAAGGTTTCTTTCCAAATCAACATTTATTTTCCAGAATCGATTCTAGACCTGTCAAATGAAATAAACAACCCCTTCACCCCAAGAGTTTAACCCCAAGTTAATGGTAGATATCTGCTGCACAGCATTAATAACTGTTTTCCTTACACTGCTACTGGAACAATACATTCTTGCTAGTGATGAATATTACACGTTCCAATTATACAGTACATTATCCATTATCTACTGCTCGTCTCTGGCTGACTGTGAGTAAGTATTCTAATTGTCCAGATCTTGGACTTTGCAGTTCTGAGCCAGTTTGCTGCCATCAGCATTGTTGCCTCTGATGAAACAAATGACTCCAATCATTTATGTCTCGAAGCTTTTGCTCTTTTGTGATGTCATTTTCTGCTCCTAAATATCTTGGCAGTGGTTAGCTATGCACTTTGAAGATTTTAACATTTTCTGCACCATCCACGTCATCTTGCTATTGCATGTCACCTGTGAATATTGTGGCTTGATTGACGTACTGTGAATGGTTAACTTGTACACGATCTGTATCTGTGGTATATTGAGGCCTAGAACACAAGGCTGCAATGAATAACGTCCTGATTTTTGTACTGCTTTAATAACTGTTCTGTAACAACTAGTATAAACAAAAACTTTAGCTTGTTATCTATGAATGCATAGTAAAAAATAACAATTTTTACCTGCTGGGGTATATTTAGGTAACATAGGCAGCAGGTTCACAGATGATTAAACATACTTTCTAAGTCAACATATTTGTTTAATTAATCTTTTTGGAACAATAGTTTAGCCACAGCAAAGGTTCTCAAAGCCGTAAAATAATGCCCATTTGGCCAGCATGCGTATATAATTAAGGTTAAAAAAATATGGTGACATTTGAACATGGTGTTTCTGCTGGTTGTGATGAGGAAACATAGCCACCATGTCAAGTTCCACCTCAAAAAAAATTGGCTTCTAGATTTTGACATTCCAGGGTGAGGGCATGCTTACACAAAGAGTGAAGCGTAGTAGTCATTTTTATTTCCATTTTTCCACAAATCTGTTACTGCTGAGATTGAGAATTTCTGTCACGTGAGAGCATGTTTGTACTGTGCACATTTAAGCCAGGAATCTTTTGGTGATTAACCAAACTTGTTAACCACAATGCACTTGAGCTAATGAGCTGAATTCAATTTTGAGGCACTTGAGTGAAAGAAGAATCAACCACCCAACCACCCAAAGCTTGTGGAAGAGGTTTAGGAGCCCCCTTTTACTAAACAAAATTATTAAAGAAAATGTTAATGAGTGGTTACTGGTGCATTTTGTACATTCATTTATGTAACTTCAGGCTTCATTCAGTTCAGGTTTGTGGTTTACTTAATAGAAAAAAGGAACAAGTTTGGCATTAGTGCCAAGGCATGTTTAGATCCCCTGTTACTTGGATGATTAAAGTGCATACTTGCACCTATTTACCTATTTTGTACTTTGGTACTATTGGTTCTTGAGCTGACTCCAATCTCCATTGCTCCTCCTCCCCTGGTCCACGTCCTTCCCTCCAATCCTTCAAACCTTGCATTTTAACACACTCTCAGTATGCATAATTCATGGTTTTAGGCTAATCATTGCTGCAGCAGTGGTCTGTCTAAAACTCTTGAAGGGAGGTGTTTGTATAATCCTCCTGTTTCAAAGTAACAATGTTGTTCCATGCCACACACAATATAGAGCAATAACTGCCACAGATGTTTAATATTACCATAAAAATGTGTTTTACAAGTACACTCCATACAAATTATTTTTGTGTCAGTTTTCTTTTGGGATCTGGATGATGCAGGCAAGTCCAGTGATTATTTCCTATTATAGGTCTTCAGAAGCTGTTGAAGGGCAGCTGTCTTGAACAACCACTGCATCTTAGTGAAGCTATTCCCACACAGCTGTTAGGGAAGGAATCTCGGGAATTAGACCTGTCAATGATAGGACAATGACTTTTTCCCCCAATCAAAAAGGTGTGCAACTTGAACGGGAACATGCTAGTCATGGTATTCCTATGCACTTGCTGCCCTTATTCTTTTTGATAGAGTTTGTAGATTTGGGAGGTGCAGTTGGCACAGCCAAGGCAAGTAATTGTATTGTATTTTGTAGATTGTTACACCATGCAGCCACTTGTCTGCTGGTAGTAAAGTAAAATTAAGGATGGAGGATAGGTTACGAATCAAGCTGGATGGTGTTGAACTTGCAAGTTGTTGGAACTGTCCTCATGTAAAGGAGAGTATTCCATCTATGTGCCTTGTTAATGGTGGAAAGGCTTTGGGGTATCAGAAAATGTATAATTCGCTGCAGAATATCCAGCATCTGACCAGCTCTTGTGGCCTCAGATTTTATGTTGATGGGCCAGTTGCTTTTCTGGTTATTGGTGATTTGGAAGATGTTGGCAGTAGAGGACTGTGAATATAATGCCCATGAATGTTAAGGAGAAATGGTTAGACTCGCTTGTCATAGGTCACTGCAATGTGAAACGTGAATGTTACTTGCCACTTATCAGTCCATGTCTTAATATTGTCTAGGTCTTATTGCGTGTGGGCATGGATTGTTTAATTTGCTGAAGAATCATGAATGAAATTGGACATTCTGCATTCATCAGCAAACATCTCCACTTCCTACCTTATAATGGAAAGAAGGCCACTGATAAAACAGTAAAATATTTGTGGGCCTAGAACATGGCTCTGTGGAGTGTAGTGATGCCCTGAACTTCACCAACCACAACCATCTTCCTTTATGCAGGGTATGACTCCATTGGAGATCTTTTTCTTCCTTGGCGACATTCACTTCAGTTATACCAGGGTCCCTTGATGTTACACTGGGTGAAATGTAGCCTTAATGTTAGGGTAGTTGCTCTCACTTCTGGAATTCAACTATCTGGTCCATGTGCGGCCCATGCTACAATTTATAGCCAAGTAGTCCTGGTGAAATGCAACCTGGGCATTGGTGTGCATATTATTGGTAAGTAAATACCGCTTGATAGCATCATTGTCAACATCTTCCATCACTGTGTTGTTGATTGAGAGTAGACAGATTGGGTGATAAATAGCCAGATTGGAATTCTCCATATGTTGTGAACAGGATCTGGAAAATTTCACCAGATAAATGCCTGTATTGTGACAGTTTTGATGGGCTTGAAGCGCAGCTAGCTTATAAATGTATGTTCAATAAAAGCTGTAGATTTGATACCCAATATTTTCTTCTGACAAAATTATAGTGAAAAAAATGTAATCGTTCATCAAATAAAAAATAGTTAAATACTTTTAAATAGTTAATTACTGGTAGTTATTTGTTTTGTTTAAGTTTTACTTGTAAAAAGTAGTCACCAGCATCAACATTTGTTCTATTTCACAATGCTTGTCCACAAAATGGCCAGCAATTTCAAACCCATTATTTCAGGATTTGAATTCTCTATCTTCAAAGTAGTTGCATTGTGACACATGTCTAGATACAAATATTAAACCAAGTTCTAACTTTTAAAAATACATTTTGAATGTTGGATCAGGATCCTACAGGCAAACTGTTATTATATCTTATAAGAAATTCCATAGAAAATCTTTTGTATAACTCCTGATGCATCAAAGTAATCACTTGAGTAAGTACGTGTGTTTACCTAATATACAACCCTTTCCCATTGATTCTTTTATTAAAATAAGTTAATAAACTTTTTGGGTAATGTTGAAATCCAAATATTTTCAGCATTAAAAAAACCCCACAAATCAAAGTTTCAAATTAGCAAACTTTTATTGTGTTTCAATCACACGGAATATTGGAGATTAAGGTGTTCTGTTAATCAAAGTTTAAAGTAAATTATTTTCAAATGAAACATTTTTTCAAGCACTTTTCTTGTTCTACTTCCTGTTTTCGGAGGTAGGATCACAAATTACTGTAGGGCTCGCTGAATGAGGTAACTTTAATTTGTACAGAGGTTTGAATGCATAAATTCCAAACTACATTGTCATTCACTTTAAGTAACTGAAGGAACTCAGCAGGTCAGGTAGTATCTGTAGAGGGAATGGACAATGTTCCAGGTCGGTCCTCTGCTTCAGACCCGAACTGATATGTCCTCTGTCCATTCCCTCCACAGATGATCCCTGGCCCACTGAGTTCCTCCAACATTTTGTGTTTTACTCAAGATTCCAGCATCTGCAGTTCCTTGTGTCTCCTTGTCACTGAATCTGAGCTCTGCTTATTCTGTGGCTTGACATTGCCAATAAAATACCCAATTATATTCAACCAAAGCAAAGTATTGATAACTGATGTGATCAAATGACATTGTTTCATCAAATGTAGTTTGAGTCTTTTGATTATATATCTTTGAAAACTCCTCGCCTTTCCAATCCATTTGTTTTCTGGTTTGGTTTTGTTTCTTGATTGAGAAGCTGGTAGATGAGCTTTTTCTCTTCCTTCACCTTCCTCTATGCCATAGTATCATTGAAGTATTAAGCCACCTCCAACATCATTTTGTAAGGGATCACGCAAGCTAGGGATTAAGAAGGGCAGATCTAAAATGCAGTCGCCACAATGGAAATTGCATTTACTTACAATACTACACAATAACCATAACTTTAAAGGGAAGGCAGGGCGTTTTGATTGGAATAATGTAAGGCATCGGGTTTCTTGTTGATGAAGGGACTGCAATGCACCAACAAATGTGAGTTCCAAAAGACCACTATTGACTTGAAGAAACTTTGCTTTTGTAGGGTATGGCCTGAGTTTGCTTTATTCAGTCCATGATTAAGATACTGTATTAGCTATTAATCCATTTTAGAGCTCAGGTGCACTATTTTACCAACTTCTTTTGCCAATCAAACGTTGATGACTTTTTTCTTAATTAACTGTTAAGTGATTGCTTTTGATTGTGAAACTGTCCAATTTTGACCACTGTTGTAGGAACTCTTTTTTTAAAGATGTTTCTGAGAGGTGTTTTTGCCATGTATCGCAGTACTTGCAACTAGCAGGCTAGTTGGGTTCTGTTTTGTTTTGCCATGATGAGTGGTTTGCCTAAAATCATGGCACCACCCATCTATCTACCTGTATGAACTTTAAAAAATGTTTAGAACATTGCATTTAAGTGTTGATTATGTTTCTAATTTTCTTTTCTAAAAAGTCAGCTTTTTTTTGGTATTACAGTGAATGAGAATTTTTACTGGACTGTTGTGACTTCCTCTGACTTTGGATAGTGGAGTGCCATCTAGCCACACTGATGAAGCCAGTCTTTAAGATAATGATGAATAGTGAGGTGCTGTTGTGGCCTATATGAATTACCTTGGTATATCCACAGCAGTCAGCAAAACATTAAAAAATATTTCAAAGGTTTTATAGACCACCTTAAGATATTGCAGTAACAATTGAACACAACTGATTAAAGTTGGTTGCAGTTAATTGCACTAGTTGTACAACGCCTTCCATGGTTGGTGTGATGATGAATCAATTGAAGCTATGGTGCACTGTCCAGTCTTAAATCATTTGTTGTATATTCTAATGTGGATTGAGAAGGAATGGGTAGTTGAAAAGAATGAGATGTAAATAATAAATCTAAATCTAACTTAAAGCCATAAACCCTTTTGATTGTAATTTTCCCATACCTCCACTTGTTCTTTCCCTCTTTGAAGAGGGGCTGCAATGATGAATGAAAGCAAGGTTATGATGTTTCATGTCACGTAATAAATAGCTGTCTATCTATAGTGCATCCCAGTATTTTCTACTTGAATCTTTTACAAATGATTAAAAGCTGAGAACAAGAAGTAAACATACTTCATACTAAATGCAGAACACAAAATACTTGAGTAACTCAGCAGGTCAGGCAGCAACTCTGGAGGACATGGATAAGTGATGTTTTTTGTCAGGACCATACTTCAGTTTGGGACCCTTCTTCAATCAGCCAAACATTGACTATGGTCTCCAGAGATGCTGCCTGACCCACTGAGTTACTTTAGCACCGTCTTCTGCACAAGATTCCAGCATCTACAGTATCTTGTGCTTCATATTAAAGATGTATTTTAATTCCCATTTGGTTCAAACTAATTTATGCAACTAGTGTTGTTAATTTTTGTGCTGGTGGGAGGGAGATGTTTTGAATTGAGATTCTACATTTCTTTAGCAAATAAGCAATTAATGTAATTGGAAGTAGAGGACAGAACATTTAGTTGTTAAGGGACTTGAGTTAAATTTCCTGTGCATTTTTTTGTAAATTAAATGTAGCTAAATCCATTCGAACTTCATAGTTAACTGAGAACTCATCATTTAATTGTTGTAAAATGGCTCGGTTCCCATGCTTTCCACTTTCAGAATGAGAAGGAAGTAAAGGAAGAATTGAAATCTACTGTGCGCTTCATGAATCATTACTATCTGTTCTGGAGGCTTGATAGTTCTTTAAAGACATATAATAGTTTTACTGATTACTTCACAAATTGTGCAGTGACTAAATTGTTTCCAAAGCTGGTTATGCAGTGTACTGCTTTATATTGAACATCAAAACATTATTAGTTACTTCCCCAGTAAATTTTGCTTGTTCCTGAATTTTCTCAAGGTTTGTTTGTAACATTTATATACTAAGTGGAAGAGGAGTGGGGTACTTTGCAGATTCTAGAAGTTATTACTAGCAATCAATCTTAAAATTTGTCTGCTTTCAAATTTATTTCATGTTTGTTTTTAACTCCATTTTTATTCTTTAAATGCCAACCCTAACGGGACTGCTGAATGTGACCTGTACCTGGGTAGCACGTTAAATAGACTAAAATAAATTACTTTTATCAACGTCTTTTAATCAGGTCTTTGTTGAGGGCAAATGTTGTGTGGCTATCTGGCACTCCACTTGTCGTATGCGATTTTGTGTTTCTGAAGGGGATTTGAAGCTATGCATTGGGAGTCCAGGCCCTTCAATAGATGGATTTAACATTTTCTGAAATGACCTAACTCTCAACTAAAGTTGAATGATGACAAAAGATTTTTATGATTTTGTTAAAAAAAGGTGTAATAGAATGTATTCAAAATGATATATTTAGACACTTATTTTTGTGATTCAATGGAGGTGGATGTACAGGTTTCTTAAGTGCCCAGAGGATGTGGAATTTATAGAAATGTTTATCAGCTGGAATATTGTACAACATTTGGATATGTTTAGAATGCACAATGGTTAAAGAAAATTGTATTAAGGTTATTTGTTTCATATTTAAAAATGTAACTATAGGACAGTATCATGTAATACTGTGTTTTCTGAGAAATGATATTGGGTACCTGTATTAACAATAAAAGCTGTTATTTTGTGTTTAGCAAAAAGAGTTTTATTTTATTAAAAAAATGTAAAATATGGGTTTTTTGCACTCGCAGGAGTACCCCAATTTGAATGATGTGCAAAGTGGTTATATTAAGGAATCATTACTATTTCACAACTTCCTTGGCTCCTGTTATGGTTCTGCAGACCTAATCACTTGCCTAAATGATCAACTCCTACGCTAGGCAACATGGTCTATATTGGCAGTATGCTCATCTGCTGGATGGCATCGCGGGTCACTTGTTGCCATCGTACCAACAGAGGACCTTGGAGAGGTCCTGCACTGCAACCCCAACTATTTCCGTATTCTTGAAACTTAACAATAGTTGTTAGCTCATAACATTGTCCGCCGATGGCAAATTCAGCATACATAAGGGAGTTGATTCCTTAAAGTATAGCTTTGAACATATCAGGTTGTACATTCAACTCTTTGAGGCACTGATAGTGTTCAACAAATAACTAGACAGTGAACACTTTCAAAAGTTTTTAAGAAACTCCAAACATCTCATAGAATATTACAGCTTTAGAGCGCATTCAGTGTGCCATGTCCACATTATAAAGCTATAGTGATAAAGCTAGCCAATTTGTAATCCTTCAAAGATCTTGCCCTTCCTCCAGTAAATTTTCAAAGGATTGTAAAAATAATAAATTTGAAAATAGAAATTTCTGAGCAGCCATGTGTTTGAATCTATTCACTGGGTCATTCATTCAGGGTTCTGGATTGCCAATTGATTAACATAGTAATTGTACTCTCAAATTCTTACAACACATTGGATGAATTTCTATGATTGATTTGTGAGTTCATAAACAATAAATATTCTACTCACAACCTCGTGTTAAAATGTTTAACTCCCAAAGTGTTGGTTTTAACAAGGGGTCCCTGAAAACCATTTGCCAGAACCTCAGCGCAAAGATTTTGGGAATAATTGATACACCATCGGGATTTATTTGTCTTTAATTCTATGGGGAAATATTCCCAAAACATGCTTTAGTTTGTCTTTCAAAGCTGAAGAGCTAACTTCTATAAAATAACAACACTTTTTAAATACATTTGATCTGACCAGGGAAGGAAACATGAAATCTGAATGTTTTGCAGCAAATACGTTGTGGGTGTGCATTGCAGATCAAATGAAGCTAATCTGGGATATTGCTTAATCGGTTATGTCTCTGTCTTGTGCTCTTTCTTCTTTCCACACACGCAAAGCACAAGCTTAACCAGATGTTTTCCTTGGGAATAATTTCGATGCCATTTGGAGTTCTGACTGGATCGAATGCACACAAGCCTGAGAAAATAACCAGAGAGACTTCAGATTCCTCACTTCCATGTTACCATTAACAAATAATTATTTGACGGTTCAAGGGACTTAGCAAATTAAGGGTTCATGTGCACCAAATAAACTATATTGTTTGGAGTATCTTGTTAGTAACAAGGTCCAACAGCATTTAAAATGAACGAGAATGGCTTAAGGTATGTTCTGTTCTTTAAGGCAAAATAGAGATAACTTCTTTGGTTTGAAACGCGATAAATTGCCAAATTATCTGTTTTAGTGAAGAGGGATAAATATCAGTCTGGACAACAAGCATGTTCCTGTACTTATTTGAATTGGTTAAACGGCTCGGACCATTCAACACTATTTCAGTACACTGAGCTGTCACCCACCCCACTCCCCACCATTGAATGAATGTCGTCACTTTACCAAGGTAGTATATTAATTGATAATTGTAGTCATGCTTCATCTTATGCTAATTGATCTATAATGTTTTGTGGTCTAAAAACACTTTACTTTAAATTCTTGGGTTTAAATCATTTGCCGATCTTCCCCTTCCACCGCATATCTCTCCATGATAAAGTTATGTTTGGCTGCTTGTATATCAACCCCGCCCCACCACTGTCCCATCCTTGACCCACAATTAATGCTGTTCCTTCTATTGTCCACCATCCCCTTAATGCAAAGCAAGTTTAGCAGATAATATAAGTCACCAAGTTTTGATAGATCGAAAGATACAGTGTAGAAACAAGCCCTTTGGCCCATTGAGTCCACGCTGACCATCAATCGCCCATTGACACTACTTCTATGTTATCTTGCTTTCTTGTCCACTCACTTCACACTGAGGGCAATTTACAGAGGCTGATAGAGGCAATCTACAGATCAGCATGTCTTTGGGAGGAAACCGGAGCACCCAGAGGAAACCCAGGCTGTCACAGGGAGAACGTGCGTACTCCACACAGACTGCATCTGAGGTCAGGATCAAACCCAGGTCACTACCAGCTGTCAACATATCAAATCTTATTAATAATCGAGCCCCCAATGCTTTGCATTTCCTTTCCAACGTCTCTGCACTTCTTTGAACATCACTACAAGTTTTGATTTAACTTTTGGTCACCTCCTCAATTTTCCTCCTGGAGTTTTGATGATTCCTGTGAATCACATTAGGACCTCTATGTTAAAAATTCTGCTTGATTGCAAGCCACCATTAACCCACCAAACAAGAAGTAGGCTGTAATAGTTATGCTGAACACTACTAAGATGATGGTTCCTGGACCCACTTCAGGAGGCTTGCAGCTGTTGGGGCAAGCACAAGGACTATTGATAGAAATCCATAACACATCGGGGTTCTCTGGTTCTTGAGAGGGAGTCACTGAGCGACTGGAGCTGCAGATGTATCGAACCACTGTCCGCCGTGAACTGCTGGGTGATGCTGCAACGTATAAAGAAGAGAATTAAAATTATGCGCTGCAAGTGAGCGAAGCAACAAAAATAATTTACAGTTGTTGGTACCTTTTGATCAGTGAAATAAGCCAAAACACTTCAACCATCAGATAATTTGATATGAAATCTAAAGACTGATTTCCAGAATTGTGGAATGAATGGATCAGAAGTAGTGTTCATCTGAAATTGGCTTGAACAAGGAGATCAAGGTAAATGGTGAAAAATAGAGGATAGTAATGTTCTAATGTAAGTATTACAGAGCACTATATTTACTACAGATTAATAACTTGATTATATGTGTGTGGAGAAAATCTCAAAATTTGACCATGTCCCTAAATTTGGAGCCTTAGTAAACTAGAAGACGGAGACTGCCAAGGGACATAGATCCGCTGCCAGACAGGGCGAGCAAGTAGCAAATTAAATTTAAAGCAATCGAGTGTGAAGTGCATTTTGAAAGGAACAAAGTAACACTGTGGTGCAGTTATCTAAGAAAAAGTATTTTTATGCAAAATGTGTTTATGGTTTGGAGTTCTCTGCTTGGAACAGTCTATTGGGAAAAACATTTGCAGGTCTATAAGGTCTGGATGGGGGAAAGGAAGCTCACTGGATTTTTATACAGGCAGCTGACATGGACATAATGAGAAAATTACTATCAAAGCCTAGGCAGCGTTAAGGTGTAAGGACGATCATGAAGGAGGAAAGGCAGAGTTGTCACTGGATTTTCTTGCACACTCCTTCTCCCTTCCCATATCAAAATTCCAAAAACAACACTACAAAAGTACTATTCAGCGATTTACAATATTACCATGTAATAATAATAATAGAAACATGGAAAATAGGTCCGGGAGGAGGCCATTTGGACCTTCGAACCAGCACCGTCATTCATTGTGATCATGGCTGATCATCCACAATCAGTAACCTGTACCTGCCATCTCCCAATAATAACTTGCATTTATATTTAACAGGCAAAGGCACTTCACAGTAGTTATCAAACACAATTTGACAACAAGTTACAATGGAAAGAGTTTATAGTAGCTTTTTTGATGCGGTAGGTTTTAAACTTGAGAGTCAGAAATTTGAGGGAATTTTCTACTTGGGGGTTAGCTTTGTGTTGTTGCTGATACAAGGAATGCTATAATCTTGGCTTGTTTCTCTTAATTCCTCCCAGGCTACACTTGCCCTTCTTTCCTATTTCTTCAATGCACAATAAATCTTTACAAGAGCACAAATTTCCTTAAGTCTGAAGAAGGATCCTGACCTGAGACATCACCCATCTATATTCTCCAGAGATGTTGCCTGGCCTGCTGAGTTACTCCAGCACTCTGTCTTTTTTTTTTGTAAATCAGCATCTACATTTCCTTGTTTGTGCAAACCTCTTCAGTTTTTTATATGGTCTCTAAGACTTGACCCAAATACAAAGTGCTGGAGGAACTTGGTGGATCAGGCAGCATCTGTGGAGCGAATGGCCAGACAACATTGCAGGTCCGGATGCCCCTTCAGATTGATGACGAGCCCTGACCTGAAATATCACCTGTCCGTTCCCTCCACAGATGCTGCCTAACCCACTGAGTTCCTCCATCACTTTGTGTTTCACTCACTATTCCAACATTTGCAGTTCCTTGTGTCCCCACTTGACTAATACCTGTTGATTTTAGAACATCGGGAACAAGAACAGACCCACCAGCTCCATCCATCCAGCTTTACAAGTTTTGTTTTAAAATCTTATGTATGGGTCCTTCACATCAAATATTTAAAAAATGAGAAATCTTACCTGAATAGGTGACAGTGAGTATTTTTGACTTGTTATCATAATTGAACTCATTCAGCTTGTGCCTTCCATAGTTGTGAAAATTCACATTCTCTCTCCCTTGGGCTTGGTATCTGATGATCAGGCAAACAGCCACATCCGAACAGTCAGAAGCAAACATGAAAGGTTCACTAAATGGACGACAAGGGCTAAATGAGTAGAGAATATTAAGATCAGAATCCCCAGACGAACTAGTTGTAAGAGATTTACCCCTTGCCAGAAATCCATTATCGTCCCCCACTGCTGCTAGGTTAATTACTCCTGATCCATCCTTCATTATACATTTGCAGGAATTCAGCTTAATGCATTCTGACCTCTGCGAGAAAGAGGGAGAAGGCCATAATATCAGCAGCAAGCATAGCCAGCCGAAAGTCCCAACCCCAGTATTCTGCATCTCGGAGAGGAATTCCTCACAACGCATCTATGTTTAAAATGATGCAACAGTGAGGAGTGTTTATTTGAAGTCGGCAACTAAAAGGACACTCTTTGCAGTCGTTCATTGGTACAGAAATTGTAGTTGCGAAGTGAAATCATCAGGTTAGTGCAACCCTCCACAGCTCATTGGTATAACGCTGCCTCTTTTATTGATCAAGGTAAAATTCCACAGATTTATAATTGTTATTTTCAAGTTCCTACTTTGCTCATTTTCTCCAACTCATTGCAGCCCTATAAACATCTGAGATTTATGTACTATGATTATATGCTTTGGTGCATCTTCAATTTTAATCAATTAACTCATTCATGACCCTGCATTTAGCTGCGTAGTTCCAAACTCTGGAGTTCCTTCCCTCTCCATGAAGAAATTCTTTAAACTACCTCGAGAGAGTCGAGTGTTTAATTGTCATATGTATTGGCAACTGACAAATTAATTTCTTACCTGCAGCTTAAAAAGCCCATTAGCACAACACACAGACAAATATATAATAATAATCAATAAATTAATAACAGTAGTAGGTAACCATAACAGTGCAAAACAGATGTCCATAATGCACTATTTGAAGTGGTCAGCTAGAACTAATAATTATTTTACACTGAGACTGACCATGAGACTGGTGCAAAACAGTGCTGGAAAGACTCAGCAGGCCGGGTAGCATCTGTGGATGGAGACTCTTTTGTTTTATCTCTGAAGTTCACTAAAGTGCAGAGCATAGCAAAATGTAAAGTTGAAATTGAATAAACTGAGTTATGATCTTAAATATTACAAAAAGCCAGAGGAAAATGTTCAATGATAATAATAGGTGATCGTCATATCAAGAGCAAGTCTCATTTGAAATAGGTAGCTGCAGTTTGAGGAAATTAGATTCAGAACTGGTGAACTGGAATCTGAACTTTGGGTACTGCAATGTATCAGAGGGGAAGAAAATTTATTGAGCAACTCTTTCATTGCAGGATATGTATTACGTATTGTAGATTCTGATTATCTATGGTAGATTTGGTCAATGAACAGGAACAGAACGTTTGACTATGGGTGAAGAAATTAGGAGGAACCAGATGGCAACAGTAGAACCATGTCTCCCCAGAGCAGTTGCAAACAATCTGCTGGAGGAAATCAGCAGCTCAAATACCATCTGTGGATCGAAAGGAAATGGTGAAATGTTTCGGTTTAAAACCCTGCACCGGGAACATTGACCATTTCCTTTCCATCCACAGATGTTGCTCGACCTGCTGAGTTCCTCCAGCAGATTGTTTTGTTGCTCCAGATTACAGCGTCTGCAGTCTCGTGTGAGCGCTGGGTTGTTTGTCACTCAAACTTACTGTGAAATTCTATCATGTTATGATTGTTATTCCCCAGAGAATATTTATACTTATCCAATAGATATCAGGTTCTAGCCGTTTGCGTGAACAAGGATAAGCAAAATGACCAATGGCATCAAGGTACCATGTATGTAGGTTAATTTGACTGGGTAAATGTAAAAAAAATTGTCCCTAGTGTGTGTAGGATAGTGTTAATGTGCGGGGATCGCTGGGCGGCGTGGACTTGGTGGGCCGAAAAGGCCTGTTTCCGCGCTGTATATATATGATATGATATGATACTAAGAAAAGCAAGGTTATCAAGTGATGTCAACACAATTTTGTTGAAGAGTAATTATGTTTGACCAATTTGACTTCTTTGTCAGCAAAGAGGAACCAATTTAAATACACTTGAATTTCCAAAAGACATTAAATAATGTGCCAAGTTAAAGATTATCACAGAAAATAAAAGTTTATAGGGCAGAAAGTAATGTCGTGAATTATAGATTAAATAGTTCATCGGAATAGGAATCTAGGCACAAATGAATCATCTTCTGGCATGCTGTCGTGATTGATGCTGGGGTTTCAGATGTTGTTTGCTATTTATATGAATGACTTGGCGAAGGTGTGGAGTGATTACTAAATATGCTGATGATAGAAATAAGTAAGTTGTGAAGAGGAGATGGATGAGTGATTTAGGAGCACGAATCATTTAAAGAGAAATCTGGTAGGCACGAAGAATAATATTCTGATAAAATTGGATAAAGAAGCAAAAGGACAAAAAATGCTAGAATAACTCAGCAGATCAAGCAGCATCTCTGGAGAACATGGATAGGTGACATTTCGGGTCGAGACCCTTAGTCATTGAATCTCAGTGTGGAAACAGGCCGTTTGGCTGAACGTGCCCACACATGTCCCATCTACGCTAGTCCCACCTGCCTGGATTTGGCCTATATTCCTCTAAACATGTCATCCATGTACCTGTCTAAATGTTTCTTAAACGTCGCGATAATCCCTGTCTCAACTACCTCCTCCGGCAGCTCGTTTCATACTCCATGTAAAATTCTTAAGGGAGTGGACAGGCTAGATGCAGTAAAAATGTTCCTGATTTGGGGGGAGTCCAGAACCAGGGGTCACAGTTTTAGAATAAGGGTCGGCCTGTTAGGACTCAGATGAGGGGAAAAGAATTCACCCAGAGTTGTGAATCTGTGGAATTCTCTGCCACAGAAGAGTGTGGAGGCCAATTCACTGGATGTTTTCAAGAGAGTTAGATTTAGCTCTTCGGGCTGATTTGTTCATATCATCATATCATATCATATATATACAGCCGGAAACAGGCCTTTTCGGCCCTCCAAGTCCGTGCCGCCCAGTGATCCCCGCACATTAACACCCACTAGGGACAATTTTTACATTTACCCAGCCAATTAACCTACATACCTGTACGTCTTTGGAGTTCACATAGGGCTAAAGGAACCAAGGGATATGGGGAAAAAGCTGGAATGGGGTACTCATTTTGGATGATCAGCCATGATCATATTGAATGGCAGTGCTGGCTCGAAGAGCCGAATGGCCTACTCCCGTACTTTTTTTTCATGTTTCTGCCTATCACCTTTTGTGTGAAAAGTCACCACTCAGGTTCCCATTAGATTCCTCCTTCTCCTCCTCACCTTAAACCTGTCCTCTGGTTCTCGATTCCCCTACTCTGGACAAGAGGCTTTGTGCATCTTCCCGATCTAATCCTCTCATGATTTGACAAGATCACCCCTCATCCTCCTGCGCTCCAAGGAATCGAGTCCTTCTTATTCTTCAGACTGAACAAAGCGTGGGTGGAGGCATTGAAATTCAATTCTAGCATATGCAGTTCCTTGTGCCAACAGGTTTTGGAACTCTGAATTCAATCGCTGCCACCACACAGTAATGTGGAGCAGAGTTTGGGGAGGCTGTGCAGTGATGTGAGCTGCACTCCAGGGGTTGCTCGCGATCATTACCATGGTCTCCCAGCAGCGGGCGCTGCGGGTCGCGCATGCGCTCTGTCCGGCTGCGCTGCCTCGCCGACATCGTCGGCGGCGGTGGGTGAACGATTGGCTGAGCGGGCGCGCCCGTGATCAGAGGGCATTCTGGGTCGGCCCGCCTACCGCAGGCCGGGAGCTGCGCGATGCACAATGACTGAGGAGCAAAGTTGGGAGCACATTCGGCTCCCGGAAGCTGCCCGGCGGAGCGGGAGGCGCGGCCCACGTGACCCACCGACCGACTTCGGGCCGTGACCTGGAAGTTGACGACCCGCTGCGCAAGGTGGTGACCATGGTGAGTGAGAGGCGCGCAGAGCGGGGGCGGGGTGGAGGCGGACCCGGTGGTGGCGGCCCCGGACCCCCCGGTCCACACCCAGCCCGAACACACACCCTCTCCTTCCCCCACGCCCCCTCCTCCTCCCCACGCCCCTCCTCCTCCCCCACACCCCCCCACTCTCTCTACCCCCACACCTCCTTTCCCCCCCTCCACCCACACCCCCCACGCCCCCTCCTCCCCCCACCCTCTCTACCCCCACACCTCCTTCCCCCCCACCCCCCCTCCACCCACACACCCCACGTCCGCCCCCTCCTCCCCCCCACGCCCCTCCTCCCCCCCCCCACGCCCCTCCTCCCCCCCCACGCCCCTCCTCCCCCCCACGCCCCTCCTCCCCCCCACCCCCCTCCTCCCCCCACACGCTCCCCTCCTCCCCCCACACGCCCCCCTCCTCCCCCCACACGCCCCCCTCCTCCCCCAAGCCCACTTCCTCCCCCCCCCCACGCCCCTCTCCTCCCCAGCGCCTCCCTCCTCCCCCATGCCCCCCCTCCTCCCCCATGCCCCCCCTCCTCCCCCACGCCTCCCCTCCTCCCCCACGCCTCCACCCCCACATCCCCACGCCTCCTCCTCCCCACACACCTTCTTTTCCCCCCTCTCCTCCCCCGGGCCTGGCCTCCACAGTAATTTGCTCAGTTCGATTCCGATCGGAGCAAGCGAAGGCGTGGAAGAAGTGTCCGCACGCCAGGCGGGCAGGCAGCCCCCCGTCCTTTTCACACCGTACATGCTCTTTGTGCCCATCCGTATCTCTAGTCTGACTCTTTCCCCTGACTCTCGGTCTGAAGACGGGTCTCGACCTGAAACGTCACCCGTTCCTTCTCTCCAGAGATGCTGCTTGTCCCGCAGTATCTCTGGAGAGCTTTTTGTGTCTGCGGTTTAAATCAGCATCTGCAATTCCTTCTTGCTCAGTCCGCCCCCCACCCCACCTGGTCTACATCCTCCTCTCCCCCTGGCTCGGTTCACACCCTCACCCACACCGAAGATAAACACAAAATGCTGGAGTAACTCAGCGGGACAGGCAGCATCTCCGGGGAGAAGGAATGAGTGACGTTTTGGGTTGAGACCCTTCTTCAGACTGAGAGTCAGGGGAGAGGGAGACTAAAGATATGGAAGGGCAAGGTGCAAAAACTACAGATCAAACCCTGTGGGGCCCCTGTGTTGCTCACAACCATGTCCGAAGCGCAGTTCTGTAGCCTGACATATTGTGGTCATCCAGTCAAGTAGATACTGATCCAGGATACCAATGGAGCATCCACCCACATCTTCATCAGTTTGCTCCCTAGCAGTGCAGGCCGGATGGTTTTAAAAGCACTGGAGAAGTTAAAAAAAACAAAAAAACTCTCACAGTGCTTCCCAGTTTATCCAAATGGAGCAGGTGGATGATGGCGCCCTCAACCCCCATCTTTGTTTGGTAAGCGAACTGCAGGGGGTTCAGGTGAGGTTTAACCAGGGGTCGTAGGTGAGTGAGCACCAGCCTCTCAAGTGACTTCATGATGTGTGAAGTCAGTGCCACCAGTCTGTACTCGTTGGAAGAGCTGGGACGTGTTCTCTTTGGTACAGGAACCAGGCAGGATGTCTTCCACATCACAGGAACCTTCTCCAGGCTCAGGATGAAGATATGCTGGAGTACTCCGCACAACTGGCTGGCACACGCCTTGATCACCCTAGAGATGACACCATCGGGACCCTTGGCTTTGCGTGGACGGAGTCTGCTCAGCTCTTTCCTCATCTGCTCGGGTGCTACAAAGAAAGGGCAGAGGAAGTGGACCAGGGGGATTGAGGGGGAGAGTCTGATTCTTGATATTTCCAGCCTTCCTGATACAAATCACTGTAAATATGGTCTGAATAGAACAAAGTGATGAGCCTGTAGAAGACTGGCTTCCATCCTATTAACCCTTGCCCCCACTTTTCCATAATGTATGTGATGCCCTCTGGGATCGACCCCTGCAGATTTCAACATCGAGGAGCTTGCAGTCTCGGGTAGAGACTGATATCAAGAGGCTCCAAGTCACAGAAGGTTCGACCAGCCCCGACCCAGGGTCCGATCACCCGGTGCGGGGAGCTGAGATTCCCCCCCCCATGTGGGAGCTCGATCGCCCCGACGCGGAGGGCTCGACCGCCGGCTGCGGGAGCCAAAATCGCCCTGACAACGGAAGGTTCGAGTGCCCCGATCGCGGGAGAACAAAGAAGGAAAGAGATTGAACTTTTTTTGCCTTCCATCACAGTGAGGAATGTCGGGGAGTCGCTGTGGTGGATGTTCGTGTTAAAAGTTTATTTGGGTGTCTTGTTGCTCTTTATTTGTATGACTATATGGCAAATCAAATTCCTCGTAATTTGCAAAACATACTTGGCTAATAAAGTACTATATGATGATGATTATGATACAGTTTATCTTAAACTGGGCAATAAATAATGTGCAACTGGGACAGATTGCTACATCGGCAGCAATTATCAGTGAGTCCACGGAGGCTGTTGCAGGAAATCTGAATGTCGTAGAGTGAAATGGTCTACACCATGAGGTATTTCTATATGGTGCATCCATTCTGTGTTTTATTAGAACCCATGAATGCTCAATGCATATTCAAGCAAATGTTAATTTGCTAGACCCCTCGTCTTCCATTAAAAAAGATCTAAACTAAATTTGAAGGAATTGATTCTGTATTACATTTGTGAGTAATCCCTCCGGTTAGGGTATTTTGCATATTAGATGCACTTTTTGTTTGAATACATGGCCAGTGGGCTGTTGATAACACACCTGTAAAATGTTATGGTGTATTTTGTTGCGCTAAAGCTGTGGCATTTGGAGCAGTCGGTATGTTTGCTGGAAAGCTACATGGCCCTCTGAAGGAGCTGATACTTGTGTAGACGTTGACATGACTTCGACAATTATGTAGTGCAGCAGAGATGACAGAACTATGTTCGTTCTGTTTGCCAAATTTCTCTCTTTCTCTCACTCTCAGGCTACAGGAGTAGACCAAGTAGTCGGGATGGGACTAGTGGGCTTCAGCTTGATACTTTTCACTTACTACACTATATGGGTCATTGTGTTGGTGAGTATTGATTTTTAAAATGTAGTGATGTATTAACTTAAGTAATGTTGGCATAATGCTTATGTTACTGATTTAGTCATCCAAATACACAAATTAATCCTTATTTACTCCCGGGATATGGGTGTTGCTAACCCACATTTACCCACACCGAGTTATTGTCCTGTACGTGATTTAGAAACTAGTTCACAAGGCAGTCAAGAGTCCACGTGGGCAGCAGTCACAAAGAAGATGGCAGACTTCTACCCAACTGTGCTTCCGTAACAATCCAACACGTTCATGTATAATTTACCAATGCCATGTTCATGTATAATTTACCAATGCCATTTTTTAATTTCCAAACATTATAACCTATTTTTAATTTATTTGCCTAGCAGTTATTCTTCCAAGGCAAAAATAAATTGTGTTGATTTGAATGCCCATTTTTCATATTCTCAGAACTTCACAAAATATTCTACTGCTATTTATCAAGCACATAGATTATTGGAATACACAAATCAAAAATCCTTAGAAATAATCAGGGAATAATATCAGACACTAGTGATTTGAGGCTCTGCCCTAAGAATAATAATTTTGTTGTGCCTGTTCTCCCCCCCTTTCATAGATCTGCTCCAAATGACTTTTGCACTTTATCTTACTTTAAATCTGCTGATCAAATTAATTCTTGTGTTTGCAGCCATTTGTGGATGGTAGACATATTCTTCACAGCTATTTCTTGCCACGAGAATATGCCGTGATCTTGCCTGCTGTTGCTGGTCTGCTCCTGGTTTTATTAGTGGGTAAGTGCTCAGATTTCTCCCTCTCATTGCGTAGTACTTGTTTCAATATAATTTCTGCCCGTCACTTATTGCTCTGACTTCTTTAGTTAACTGACAGTAACTATACTTCATAGTACTTCACTGACGTAGTTTGCAGAATTCCTTTGCCTTCCCCTTCAGCATAGTAGCAACATTATAAACCTTTTAATTTGATACCATTTGTCCTTGCAGAAATATACATTTGATTAAATTAACAAAAAATCTAGTAAAAGTCATTCAGCACAGAAACAGGTCCTTCCGCCAAACTAATCAATGCCAGCCAAGATGCCCATTTAAGCTAGTCCCATAGATATCTACCGCTGCTGAACAATACTCTTAAATTGATTTTCCTAGCCAATTTTAGTTGAACTGTCCTCATGACAATTTTGAATACTGGTTTCAGATCCAGGTTTCTCATCCTCAAACTGAAATTTAAATTCTACCATGCAATGACCACTCTTTCCTGGGTAGAACACAAAGTACTGGAATAACTTGGTGGGTCAGGCAGCATCTCTGTGGAAAAACATGTTGGCAACGCTATAAGCTTGAAACCCTTCTTCAGGCAGATACCCTGTGTCCACTCTTTCCAGGATGATTCTTTACTGTGGGATCATCAGTTGGTTACCTGCATGGTTGCTTTTGATCTCTGCCATCACACTTCGAAAGCAGTGCCAGGTTCATGCTCTATTTAAACTCTCGGGGCCTTTGTTCACACTTTTTAAAAGCCTGTGGACGAGTTGGCCTGAATGGCATGTTTCTATTTTCAAGTTGACAGTATCCTGTTTTCTTCTCATTCCAGGAACATTTATTGCAGTAGTTATGTGGAAAAACAGAAAGCCTACAAAGAAAACAGATTAAACAGGACTCAAATAAGAACTGCAAGATTACTTCATTGTCAGCTTGTCCAGGTCGGAAAACAGATTAAACACAGGATTAAAATACAAAAGGAAAAATAACAGAATAAACCTGCTTCATTGATAGTTGTGAGATACTGTCACATGCTGTTTTTTGACCATCTGCACTACTATCTTAATACCTGATTCATGTCTGCCAGTTCTGGACATTGTGTTTCCTGGTATTAGCTGTTCAATGCCACTGTGAAACCTAAACATTTTGTTTTGTCAAAGAGAAAAGCATATAAACTAAACAAAAATGTTCTTTCCAAAATTTAAGAATTTGTACTTGTCAATATACCAATCAAAGGACAATTTGAAATACTATTTGACTGAAAATGCTTTACATTGGCGAGGCTAACAAGCGGACTGTTCCTACAGGTTGAAGATATTTAACTCATGAATTAAGCATGCACCTGTTCTGAAGATCATATGTCCATGTTTCTAATCTTAATTATGGCTTCAAAATTGAATTTCTGACATTTACCACAGACAAATATGCAGTGAAAGAAACAGGGCAACTTTTCACACCTTTAGAAAAATACTTTTGAGAATAATCTTGTAACTACAGTATATTTTAGGTGATAAATCACAAAGAGATCAATGTAAGGTACATCCAATAGCTAGCTACGAATTGAATAATCCCTAAACCTTCTGTTTGAAGTGTGGGAAAGAGAGAGAAAGACATACACATTCCTGGATATATCAGAAATATGTTTGATGTGTCCATTTCTTGTATAAAATGTCCTATTTGTCAATAATTACGGAAATCCAAGAACCATTCTTAAACCTAGCATTTCAGTTTTCTGGAGTGCTCTCTGCACAGTGGTGAGCTTTTCAAACATTAATTTATCATGATATGAGTCAGCGTCTATTATCAGTCCCGAGGTTACCCGTGAAAAGGTGATAGGCCTCTTCCTTAAACACATATTCTACTGTGTTGCAGTCAGTATCACAATTCCAGGACCTTAGTAGTGTGAAATTGAATGAGTAGTAGAAAATATCTAAGATGCAATAGTGTATTATCCGTATTATCTGCTGTTGATCATGTCCCATTTAGTCCAAAGCTCTTGGAGTTTTAGGAGATGGAGGCATCGGGTTTCAACGCACTGCTGAAGAAGTCTTGTTGCAATGGAACCTGAGGATAATACATACCTCTTTCAGAGCGGACTTGGAGTTAATGGACTGCTGGTCAAACACACTGTTTCATACTGAGTGGTGTTTCACTCCATGCTGTGTATGAAGTAAAATCAGAGCCTGACTCTGCTGTTGCAGTTCCATATAATAAAGCAAAGTGGTAATTGCGTTGCAAAGTAACCGTGGGAGTATTGCCAGTAACTTGGTTTAATCTTACAGTGTTTTAGAAATAACTTGAATTGCGGGAGAGTTATGCTGAAAATGTTTTTTGCTAATCATAAACATGTTTTGTATCATAAATTGACATCATGGAAACAGTTATACAGGAATCATATTACTAAATTTAAATCTGCTTGCATTTGGTCTTTTTTACAGCTGATTGAAGGCGCCTTAAATCCAGTTGCAGTTTTTAAAATATTTTATGCACTTAAAGAAGAAAAATAAAATAATTTCAAAATTAAGGACAAGGATGTTCAGTTTGTTGTAAAATTAGAGTTTTTTGATGTTGCATCAATTAGAAAAGGTTAATGAAACATCTGTTTTTTGAATGGAAAATATTCTCTGTGGAATCTGTTTTCATTGAAGTACAGCAACACAACTTACTTTGTCCTGATCAATAGGAACTTGCATGAGCCCATCTCTGGGATATGCTGAACAGTCCGAGTTCCGCTCTTACTTTGGCTCACTCTCTTCACTCTTCCTCTTACGTAAATTACTGTATTGCTAATACTTTCTTACTTCATTGGCTTGCCTGTCAGATTCCACCCTCCTTCATTTTTGTCTGGTCTGCTCTGATCCATTCTTTTCTGGGTCTTTCCATGCCCATCTCAGGTGATAGATTAGCGACAAGCATCAATAACATTTCACACAGGCATCACAACTCTACTTGCTCCCACTCTGTCTCCTGTAAAACTGCCATTTCATTCTTCCGGCTCCTTCATCTCTGTCGTATCTGTTCCAGAGATGAGACTTTGCAATTATGTCCAAACATCCACCACTTTTTGTGCAGAAGAGTTCACTCATTTTAACTCAGATCTGGCTCTAATTTTTTTACCCATTACCTAGATTCTCCACTTCCAAACTTACTTAATATCTTGAAAACCCTTAATTTCCAAAGTCTATCTTGTTACTACAATAATAAATCTTCCGTTGGACTCTTCCCAAGACCAATTTATCAACTTAAGGTGGATTCCAGATCTAAACATAGCACCTGTGTTATTGGCCAATATGTGCCTTGGAAAGCAGGGAAAAAAAATCTACTTCCATCTCAGACATTAGTCTGAGATCAGTCATGATCAGTATTCCATCAGCTTTCTTGATTACTTTTGTTATCATCCAAGAGATTTTAGTGATCTCTGTGACCATGACTTTTTTTCCATCTCTATGGTTTTGAATTTTTGACGATTTAGAATATATGTTATTTCATTTAGGTCCCGTCTTACTGTATTGAACGTAGTGGTTTATTTATCTAGCAGCCGCCTTTTTCACCCTTCGCCGTACAACTGCAACAAACCAGCTTTATTGATGTTGAGATTAAGTCCCGTCATCCAAGCCCAAATTTTGTTGCGATAAATTAATAGGCCGGACTGCTTATTGAACGTTGGTTTCTTTATTTTTAAACATTTCTGAACTTTTTTTATGCAGTGTGTTTCCATTTACCTAGTGGTTATTCATATGTCACTTATGATGTTGACCCTGGCACTTAGCAAATCAACAGAGAACTTTGTGATGCATTCACATCTCAGCTGGGCCAACAGCTCAGCTATTCCTTGCGTGAGCTTTTAAAATATTTGTTTATTCTTAATATATTTTCTCCCTGGAATTGGCTGTGTATCGTTGCAAACTGCTACATGTTTACTGTAAATGTGGAAAGTGTTAATACCTGTTGTGGTTGAAGCTGTTTTATTTACTTCAGTTATAGCATGCTGCAGCTGGTTTGATTAGAATCAGTATGTTATGGAAATTTATAATTAGAAGTATTAGATTCAATTATAGCCTTGGTTCTGTTTCATTGGAGAGTGGGTTTGCTATAAAGTTTTCTGATTGCTGAGCTAAGTGACATGAATTCACATGAGACAATAGAAATGTCGTATTAGTTTGGGTAACATGTATATTGTAATGGTTCATACTTTGGCTAAACCACACCAAGGACAATGTGCACGTCTTGTCTTTATAATGTAAGCAGCAATTGTTACCAGAATCAAGGACGTATCACTAACAGCAAAGATTGAACAGGCACTTTCTTTTGGAAAATTGTGGTTGAGTTGCGGGCTAATGTGTTTGAGACCTTTGATCGTGAGTTTGATACGGTAGGAATAAAGGGGAGATCAAAACTGATGACGATGAGATTAAGATAATGCAGGGTTACTTAATTATGCATAGAATAATGGCAATTCAGAACTTGCTAGAACAGCCCTCGACAAAATGTTGGGGTGAGTAGCAAAAAAGGCAGTAATAGTTAATTAGATAATTACGAAAGGGAAAAAGCAACAGAGGAACAAGTTAATAGTGAGTTTAAGAGTTGGGAGGATGTTATACATCAGCACGGAACATTTGGACTGAATTGTTTGTTTCAGAGCTCTGTGTTTTATAATTTCACCCTGTCCGATTACCTGAAGTCACTTAGTAATGGTATGGTTCTAAGTCTGCATTTGGATGTGCTGAACTTGGCTTACCGTGCAGTGCCACAAAATAAAATGTTTTTAGTTTTGATGTTTCTTCTGTCTTTATTTTTCCAGGGTCTTTATAGTTGGTTCTCTTTGAATGTGAAACATTGGCATAAACACAATTTGTCACTATTCCTTTGTCACAGATCTTGCATGTGATCAAAGTTTGGAATGATCGCAACAGATGAAATTCTAAATTAAATATCAAGGATTATTATGTTCGACATTAATCCTTGTTTAGCACCAGCTTGTTTACTACAAACACCCAAACCCAAAAGATGATTCTGTATATGGTGGAGTCTCTCGGGGACGAAAGGTAATCCCTAGTTCTTTTATAATTTAATTTTCAGGCTGGCAAGGGCAGCATTTATTTTGTGCTGCATTCAAGTATTGACTACTTTATGATTGTAGTTTGTGTAGAGATGCTCCAATAATGATAGTAGGTGGGGAATTCCAAGATTTTAACTCGGTAAAACCTCCATCTGTCCAGACTTTCAAAAATAATCAATGGCTATTATATGCCATTTTATCAAAGTTATATTCTGTTTGTCCTCGGACTACCGATCTCACCCAATGATACCAAGATTCCTTTGGGCCTGATATCTATTGACCCTTACAGCACGTTGCACACTCTAAGTTCTGACTTTTCTCTGATCCACATCCCATTATTAACCACCTTGCCAATTTGTCATTCCTCAGGTGAAAAAGCCACAAGATAGAGAGAAATTCAATGACAGGATGACTAATTTTACCAATGATTTACATAAATCATTTTTAGATTTGTGGTGAAAATGTAAGGAATTTCAAAAGAGACTGGAAGTAGGAAACATAATGCATTTTAAATTATTGTCAGTTCTCAAATATTTAAGGCTATAAAAGGAATACTATCTTGCAAAGTACATGTATCATCTCCTAGCAACCTTACGTGAGTTATTAATATTTAACAGTTTTGCTGATGCTATTGTGGCTTAGCTTTGCCAAAACATAGCAGTCGATGATCAGTGTAAATTACATCCTGCGTGTTTATTGGTGTTGAGAAGAATGGAGACTTCATTCTTAGCAATGTCAACCAAGAAAATAGGTTCCCTTGCTGCCATTAAGGAGATTATCATGCTCTGACTCGGGGAAGAGAACAGTTTTTTCACTTTGGATAGTAGATTTTCTTTCAGAGAGATCACCGTGATGAAAAGCAGAGAGATTTGAAGTTAACTTTTTTTTTGTGATCGATATGAAGAGGGACAGTGTTACCACAGCAACAGAATGGAGCAATGAAGAAATGTGGATGTTACTGATGACAGCCTAAGCAAACTGGGAAATGGTCTTGCGCTTATTGAGAGATTTGCATATACAGATATAGAGGTTTGGATATACTTGCTTGTGACAGACTGAAGCAATGGAAAATATTCTTGTCTTCATAGTATCACCAAAACCGAGAAGTTCAAAAGATAAATTCTAGATTGCCCATTATGTGATGTGTTAATTAGTGTTGTTCAAGGCTGGTTTCTACCATCGGATTTCACTGATAGAATTACATTCTACCGCAATCCTAAACTTCCACTTCAATCCAAGTATGTTTATTATTGTCACATGTGCCTAGGTGCAGTGAAAGCTTTGTTTTGCAAGCTACCCAATCAGATCAGATAATACTACACATAAATACAATCATGTCAAACTCAATTCCAATAGGTAGAGCAATGGGGAAGATACAGAGTGCAGAATATAGTTCACAGCATTGTAGCACAGCAGTTCCATAGACAAAGTCAAATGTCTGCAATGGAATAGAGGTGAAATGGACAGTATTCTAGCTTTTGGAAAAAACATTCAGAAGCATGACTACAGAGGGAAATAAGCCGTTCCTGAGTGGTGGTGCATGGTTTAAAGTTTCTGTACCTTCTGCCGGATGGGAGCAGAGAGAACAAGGGAATGTCTGGGGTGGAACAAGTCTGATTTGATTGGCTGCTTTTCTGATGCTGTGTGAAGTATAGATGGAGTCAATAGTGGAGGTCTGATTGGACTGTTCTGCATCTACAACTCTGCAGTGTCTTGCGGTCTTAAACAGCTATTCCAAAACCAAGTTGTGATACAACCCAATCGTATGCTTTCTATATTGTATCTAGAAGTTTGTAAGTATTTATTCACAAAAAGCTGGAGTAACTCAGCAGGTCAGGCAGCATCTCAGGAGAGAAGGAATGGGCGACGTTTCGGGTCGAGACCCTTCTTCAGACTGCTGAGTTACTCCAGCTTTTTGTGAATAAATACCTTCGATTTGTACCAGCATCTGCAGTTATTTTCTTACACTAGAAGTTTGTAAGAGTCATTGGAGGCATACCAAATTTTCTCAGACATCTAAGGAAGAAGAGGGGTAAAAAACTGCAGATGCTGGTTTAAATCGAAGGTCGACACAAAATGCTGGAGTAACTCAGCGGGTCAGGCAGCATCTCGGGAGAGAAGGAATGGGTGACGTTTCGGGTCGAGACCCTTCTTCAGATGGAAAGAACATTTCCAATGGAAAGAACATTTACATCCCACTTCACACAACCTCAGAATTCCCTCAATAGCGTCCTTATATAATCCATATCACATCAAAGCACACAGTCTGTAATTAAAGGCCAAACCTTCACACTCTTCCTTTAAAAGCCTTACAAATTTTTGCCGCTACTGATATATATCCAGTTCTTTAGAACGTTTTCTTAGAATTTGATTCCTCAGCCCTTGAGATGATTCATTTCACATCACAACAACTTTGTACACTAAAACATTCACATCTCCATTTTGTTCTTTTGCTAACTATTTTCAATCCGTGTCGAGACCCTTCTTCAGACTGATGTTCGGGGAGGGGGCAGAACAAAGATAGAATGGAGTCGGAGACAGGAAGACTAGTGGGAGAACTGGGAAGGGGGAGGAGATAGGGAGGGAAAGCAGGGACTACCTGAAGTTAGAGAAGTCAATGTTCATACCGCTGGTGTGTAAACTACCCAAGCAAAATATGAGGTGCTGTTCCTCCAATTTGCGCTGAGCCACACTCTGACAATGGAGGAGACCCAGGATAGAAAGGTCAGATTGGGAATGGGAGGGGGAGTTGAAGTGCTGAGCCACCGGGAGATCAGGTTGGTTAACGTGGACTGAGCAGAGGTGTTGAGCGAAACGATCACCGAGCCTGCGCTTGGTCTCGCCGATGTAGAGAAGTTGACATCTGGAACAGCGGATACAATAGATGAGGTTGGAGAAGGTGCAGGTGAACATCTGCCTCACCTGGAAAGACTGTTTGGGTCCTTGGATGGAGTCAACACCTCCCTGGCCGATCTCAGGCCCGGACCACCGAAGCTGCCGCTGTTGCCGACCTTCACCGTCTCCCTGTGGCCGCTGCCACCGTCTTTTACCACCTCCCCGGGGCCACAACCACCGCTGCTGCCGGCCTTCGATGCTCCCCCGGGGCCACAACAGCCGCTGACCACCGGACCGCTGCCGCCGATTTCCAAAACCTCCCCGTGGCCGCTGCTGCCGACTTGCATGGCAGCTGCCACCGACCTCCACGGCCCCCCTGAGGCTACAACCACCGCTGCCACCCAGCTTCACCGCCTCACCGGGGTCGCCGACATTCACCGCCTCATCGATGGTGCCGACCCTCGCTTCCTCCCCGGCCTTCCGCTGACCGTGCCAACCGACGCTTCATCCGCTGACCCGGACTCCAGTCCCCCGTGGGCCTCCACCAGCGACTCTGCCAACCCTCGTCACTCCACCGCCCATCAGCGGGCCGCAGCCGTCGCCTTACCTGAGTCCCAGGCTCGGGTCCGGACCCACAATCCCCATGAGGCAGAGTCCAACACCCCGTGGTCTGACTCCTCTGGGTCGCACTGCTCCCCCTTCCTACAGGGAACCTCAGTTGGGGGTCCACTGGGTCTTCCCCTTCCCCCTTTAGCCAGGTGGCCCCAGCTACTCCCCACCCATAGAATCGTCCTCGTGCCTCTCTGAAAACCACCCCCCCCGGCCCCACCCCCACTAGACATCGCCTTGGCCTCCATCTGCTCGCCTGCCTTCATCCAACCCCCACATGCCGTGTGTTCACCACCACCCCTGACCTCCACTTTCTGATACCGAACGGTCTGTCCTCAGCAGAAGCCTCACCTTTGTTCCCGTCTGCCCCCACCTCAACGAGTTCCTGGTCCGCCATGATGTGGAGCTCTTCTTCCGTCGCCTCCGGGCATTTTTCCATGGGAAGGAGTCCTCACCACCCAGTGATGACCCCTTTCCTGTCTCTAGCGGAACCCCTCCTCTTGGACTCCCCCGGCTGGCCATCTACCTTCACTAAACCTTTTCATTTCTAACTGTCGGCGGGACATCAACCGCCTCAAATTTTCTACTCCCCTGACTTACTCTAACCTCTCCCCTCATGAACGTACAGCCCTCCGCTCACACTTCAGCAACCCCGACTTTGTTATCAAACCTCCCGACAAAGGAGGTGCCGTGGTAGTCTGGTGCGCTGACCTCTACCGAACTGAGGCCAGACAACAACTCTCTGACACCTCCTCCTACTTATCCTTGGACCATGACCCCACAGACGAGCACCAGGCCTTTATCTCTAACACCATCACTGATCTCATCACTTCCGGCTCTCTGCCCTCTAAAGCCTCCAACCTTATCGTTCCCCAGCCCCGCAAGGCCCAGTTTTACCTTCTCCCCAAAATCCACAAACAGAACTGTCCTGGCAGACCCATTGTTTCTGCCTGTTCATGTCCCACCGAATTAATTTCCATCTACCTCGACTCCATCCTATCCCCCCTGGTCCAATCCCTCCCTACCTATGTCCAAGACACCTCACATGCTCTCCATCTCCTCCACCCCCTCTCCAGGTACTTTCCCCAGCAACCGCAGGAGATGCAACACCTGTCACTTTACCTCCCCCCTCTACTCCATCCAAGGACTCAAACCGTCTTTCCAGGTGAGGCAGAGGTTCACCTGCACCTCATCCAACCTCATCTATTGTATCCGCTGTTCCAGATGTCAACTTCTCTACATCGGGGAGACCATGCACAGGTTCGGCGATCGTTTCGCTCAACATCTCCGCTCAGTCCGACTCAACCAACCTGATCTCCCCGGTGGCTCAGCACTTCAACTCCCCCTCCCATTCCCAATCTGACCTTTCTATCCTGGGCTTCCTCCATTGTCAGAGTGAGGCCCAGTGCAAATTGGAGGAACAGCACCTCATATTTTGCTTGCGTAGTTTACACCCCAGCGGTATGAACATTGACTTCTCTAACTTTAGGTAGTCCCTGCCTTCCCTCTCTATCTGCTCCCCCTTCCCAGTTCTCCCACTAGTCTTCCTGTCTCCTACTACATCCTATCTTTGGCCCACTCCCTCCCCTGACAGTCTGAAGAAGGGTCTCGAACCGAAACATCACCCATTCCTTCTCTCCCGAGATGCTGCCTGATCCGCTGAGTTATTCCAGCATTTTGTGTCTACCTAAGGAAGAGGAGGTGTAGGTGTGTCTTCATGGCTGTTGCATAAAGCACACATTTTTGCTCTGCATTTCCTTCATGCTACTACTTCCATTGGAATAGGAGCCAACGTTGTTTCAATGAGTGTAGATAGGCATGTTAGGACCAGAGATAAACAAAAAATCAAATGCTAGCCTGATTTAACATTGACAGGATCACATGTGCCTGATAACAAATTTAGCATGTAATAGAATAAAAATCAGGCAATTGAATTATAACTCTTTTGTCTATAAATATGAATGTTGGTGGACAATTAAACAGCTGACAGAACAGGGAAGCTCCAAGCACATTCTCATCCTTGTTGTCAATAAAGACTGCACAAAGTTCCACAAAGAGTCTTAGTAATGTGATGGAATATTCTGTATTTTGAATGCAATTGATGAATAACCACAGTTAATTATTTTCCAATAATGTGTCGTGGGACTTAGTTCATGCTTATCCAAGCAGGAACTTTAGTAACGGGCCCAAGATCACCACTCACTTTAGTTTAGTTTAGCGATACAGCGCGGAAACAGGCCCTTCAGCCCATCGGGTCCCAGCCAACCAGCGACCCCGCACACCAACACTATCCCACACACTCCAGGGACAATTTATACTTGTACCAAGCGAATTAACTTACAAACCTGTACGTCTTTGGAGTGTGGGAGGAAACCGAAGATCTCGGAGAAAACCTACTCAGTCACGGGGAAAACGTACAGACTCCGAACAGACAGCGCCCGTAGTCAGGATCGAACCCGGGTTTCCAGCGCAACAAATGTGTGAGGCAGCAACTCTACTGCTGCTCCACTGTGGCCACCCTGTCTTTAATTGTCTTTAATTACCCTGGCAATTTCTCCAGTGCGAGAGCAGGCTACAATAGACAACACCATGAAAAATGATCATTCTTTCAGAGACCATTTGTTTATTTACTCAATGACATTGAAGTCAGCCATGATCACATGAATGGCGGTGCTGGCTCGAAGGGCCGAATGGCCTACTCCTGCACTTATTGTCTATTAACAGCAGCAAATGAAACCACTTGGTCCATGTCAGTGTTCATGTTTCACATGAGCTCATATTTCATAACTTAACTCCAATCCTTTCCCTCAATATTCATATTGAGCTGCCTCTTAAATATATTTATGTTAATTGCCTTATAGAGTGATACAATGTGGAAACAGGCCCTTCAGCCCTACTTGCCCACACTGGCCAACATGTCCCAGTTACAGTAGTCCCACCTGCCAGCATTTGATCCATATCCCTCCAAACCTGTCCTATCCATGTACCTGTTTGCTTCTTAAATGTTGGGATAATCCCTGCCACAACTACCTCCTCTGGCAGCTTGTTCCATATATCCACCACCCTTTGGGTGAAAAAGTTATCTCTCAGATTCCTATTAAATCTTTTCCCCTTCACCTTAAAGGGCCTGTCCCAGTTAAGCGATTTTTAAGGCGACTGTCAAAGTCGTAGCAGATTGCCGATTTTTTTTACCTTACGACAATGACCACGACAATGCCAAGTCAGGTCGATACAAGTTACTTTTCTTGTGAAACTAGCACCTGGCTAAGAGATTACACCTTCTTTGGAAACATGAAATTCCCACGCTTACCTGACCGTCAAACTGTCGCCTCCAATCTACCTGTCAAATGTCCTGACGGTAAATAAATTGGTTAAACAAAACTATCTTCTGGATCTTCAAATGCCTTTGCTTAATTTTAGTATTACGTGCTTCTATATGTATCTGCCACAAGGGTTTTTCAATGAACCTCCAGCAGAACCAATACGTTCCCGTGGGAGACTTGGAATCTGGTTTTCCGAAAGACAGCGAGAACCTGACTGCCAATACTGTTGTTCTCACTGTCTTTGTATCAGCCTCCCCGGTATCAACATCTTTTACTTATCCAGTCCCGCTGAAAATCCCACGGCCACTCTTCCTCCCACTGTTGGGAGATCCGATTCCTTGTAACCTGCTGCAGTCAGGTCGAAGAAAATAGACACTAAAAAGCTGGAGTAACTCAGCGGGACAGGCAGCATCTCTGGAGAGAAGGAATGGATGACATTTGGGGTCGTCACCCTTTCTTCAGACTGAGAGTCAGGGGAGGGGGGAAACGAGAGATCCCTGGACATTGGTAAGGAACAAATGAATGAAAGATGAGTTGTTCCAGCTTTTTGTGCCTATCTTCGGTTTAAATCAGCATCTTAAGGCAGGGTGAATGTACGAAGGTCCCTGACCAGAGACAACTCTGCTATCCTAATTACTAATCGTTAAACCACAAAAGAAGCCACCCTGCCGGTGTTTACACTGTCACACCATCACTCGACAATCCCCTGCCGTTACTGTACGGACGGCAGTTTATCAGGATACCGGAACAGAATCATTTGGCCAAATATTTATTGACTGAAAGCAAGTTTATGTAATTAAGCATTCGATAATAATCACTCTATTGTTTAAAGTGTTCCAATTACTGGTGTCACTAAACTGCAACTTATTCAATTATAAGGGAGGAGAGACAGCATCGCGGTCTCCGCCCCCATTCTACAGCTGGCTGTTGCAGCTGCACTTCTGTCAGCTGTCAAAACGGGTTTTGACAGTTCTCCTGTTGGATCTTGTCTTCTTCTCCTGTTCCCAGTACCTGTCTCTGGCTGACGTTGGTAGTTGACAATGAAATTCATCCGTCCTCAGTACCGGCGACAACCTAACAAACCTAGGGACAGCATGGGACAGCGCCCGCGATAAGCTACGATACCTGGCGACAAGCCAGCTGTCGCAGAAAAATTTCGAACAGGTGACTTTTTCCGCGACGCATCGAGATCTGCTACGATTCATTGAAGACTCCTCACGATCATGCCCGCTGACACCCCAGCGAACATGCGGCGACAGCCTAGTCGCCGGACAGGCCCTTAAACCTATGTCCTCTGGTCCTCAATTCACCTACTCTGGGCAAGAGACTCTGCCTCAACCAGTCTACATTATGCACCTCTTTAGAACAGTTGAAAATGTGACCGACTGGTATGTGTGCTACTTTGCTGCACTGTCATTGGTTGCTGTTAAGAATGTGATTGGTTGGATTGTTTCATGCTGCTTGAGTTCAGTCCCTGCTAAGGCAGTTCTCGCCACAGCAGAAATTCTGGGTTTTTCTTAATATAGGAAGACCATTGTCCATTCCTGGCAGCCTTGAAATTATGTCCTTGATAACCAGCTACTGCTCCTGGAATGTTGAGTGCTGTGATTAGTCCTTCAGAAAACAGACAAAACAACATATCAATAGTTTTAAAAGAGTGATGGTGAGAGTTCAAGGCATGCATGTTCCTGTCAAGAGTAAAAGACAAGGCAGCTGGAAGTAAGGAATCCTGGATAAAGAAAGGAATGGAGGCTCTGGTCAGAAAAAAAAGAGGCAGGTAGGCAGCAGGGATCAAGTGTATCTCTGGAGGAGTTTAGGGGACTGAGGGACGAAGAAGAAAATCAGGAGGGCATAAAATGGGGCAGGAGATGGAAAAGGTCCTCAATGATTATTTCTCCTGTTTGTACCCTGGAGGTACAGGTACACCACCGATTTTCCACCACACGTGGTTCCAGAGCCTTGCCGGATTATCCATTTTGCCAGACCAAAGATAAGTTAACAAGACAAGTCAGGTACTGCAGTATCTGCAGCTCCTCGTATCTCTGTTTGGTTTGGCGCTCAGTTACCATCCCAAACCCTACCAAGTAAGTGTTGCATACGGATAGCATTTAGAAACAACTCCTCGGGCTGCAAATTGAATTCTATTTTCTGGGAGACTTCAAGCACTGGTTTACTGGCAAAATTCAAAAGCATCCTGCTGCCTTGATTTGAGCTCCGTCCTCTCCGGCACGACCCAAAGACCTGTAGACAGCGAGGAGACAAGGATGCAGCACTGGGGCTTAGCCACGGGTTTATTGGTCTGGTTGGTGGCCACAGTGGCATGTGGAGAGATAAGTCTACAGTGGTAAATTTCATCTTAGATACTGCCAGTGGTCTTGTCTCATTCATTCTCTGCAAACAGGACAGTGATGCCCGAAAGGCACTAAATCACTGTTGACCATCATTCAAGATTAAAATACTGAATAGTAATTACTAATCTGTGCTCTAGCAGCTGGGATCAATCCTCCTGGGTAAAAGCTAGGGAATATTAAGCAGAATCCCCTCTGCCCATCCCCTCTTCCTAGTGATGTCCCCTTGGTTAAATTGTTAGACATGTATGTGGTGCCAGGTGACTGGAGGGTGGCTAATGTTCTCAACACCAATTTAACAATATTCCACTTTTCAAATTTTTGTAACAAAATGGACAATGTTATGTTTTTTTCCACATATTCCATATGCTATGTTCTTGCCCATTCACTTAACTGTCCACAGTATATCCCTATGAAGGCACTAGAGACTGCAGGTGCTGGAGTCTTGAGGATAAATTAAAGTACTGGAGAATCTCTGCAGGTCCGGTAGCATATGTGGAGGGAAATGGAGAGGAGATGCTTCACATCTGAAGAAGGGGCCTGACCTGAAACATCGCCTGTCTATTCCATCCACAGGTGCTGGCTGAGCCACTGAGTTCCTCCGGTACTTGTCTTTCTTTGTATCCCCTGAAGACTTCTGGCATCCTTCTCAGGGCCCACACTGCCACCCAGCTTTGCATCATTAGCCATCATAGATATATTAGTCTTGATATCTTCCTCAAAATTTTTGATGTACATGGTGAACAGCTGGTGTTCCCCTGGGGCTCCCAATCTAAATATAATCCATTTATTCCACTCTCTATCTTCTCAATTCTCAATTCATGCCATATGTTGTCCCCAATGTTGTGTGCTTTAATATTGTTAAATAACTTATTTCACAACATCTCATTGAAGACCTTCTGAAAGTGCAAACATAACACACAATTAGTTCATCTTAAAACTGCGTTTCAATCTCAAAAAATATTTTTGTGAAACATAATCTTCCTTTTAAAAATATATCTTAACTCTGCCCAAATCTAGTTATTAACCAAGTGCTGTGTAATGAATTGCAGCATTTCCCAATCACTAATGTTGTTCTATTCTCCGTCCATGACAGCAGTGGATGCTCGTTCCCCGAGTTTGTTGAAGACTGAGACTTGAAGATGAGATTGATGGATTTTTAGAATGCAGGGGATGTGAAGATGGGGTTGAGGAAGAAGTCCTGCCATGATCTTGAATGCTGAAGTAGGTTCAAAGAATTTTGCGACCTGCACCTATTTGTATTTCTTAAGGCTTTCTTATGTTGTTCTACTTGTTGATCATTTTCCAGAGATGTGTTATAGTAAAAATATTATTGCATTTGATGTAAGTATTTGGTATAGCTGTAATTTTTTTTTTTAACTCCACATTTGATGAAGATTATTTGGCTTTCCTATATGGTTAATCATCCCACCTCCCCCTGCCTACTATCCCCACCCCCCACCACCACCTTATTCCCTCAAAACATCACAGTCATTCATGCAGATGCAAGTGACTGAAATATTGTACGGTGTCACAGTCATGCGAGTGCATTTTTCTTTCACCCATTGATTTGACGCGGCAGATAGACCTTTCATTGTCCTTGGGTGAACTATAGGCAAAGCTAGGGATTAAGTAATGTGAAAATCAAGTTGAGACTAAAGAGTACATCAGTTGTGATTTTACTGATTGGCAGAGCAAGCTTGATCCATTTCCCCCTGTTTATGTATAATATCACCTAAGTTCTTTAGAACCAATACATTACCACACCATTTGGGCAGCACTGCAGTGCAATTTGTAGAGCCGCTGCTTCCCAGCGCCAGAGACCCAGGTTCAATCTTGACCTCGGGTACTGTCTGTGTGGAATGTGCACATTCTTCCTGTGACCATGTGTTATTTCCAAACATATCACAAAGACGTGGGAGTTTGTAGGTTAATTGGCCTCTGTAAATTGCTCCCTATGTGTTGCTGGCTGGTGGAATCTGGGGGGAATTTATAATAATATGGAGGGAATAAAGTTGGATTAGATTACTGTTGGATCAATGTAAATGGGTGGTTGATGGTCAGTGTGAACTCGGGGGGCCCAAAGGGCCTGTTTCCATGCTGTGTTTTTTGTCTATCACTGTTGGTGTTCAACCTGTATGACTGTCTTTATATAAAACCACTTTTTGCCTTCCCCTATAATGACATTCTTGATAACCCCACAGCCATGTTAATACCGGTAGTCTAGTATCTACCCCACCTGCAAACATTGCTTGCATCTTCTCTTTTCTCTACACCTTCTCACCTCAAATGGAATATCATCCTTCTCTCAGAACAGTATTGATTCTGGACCTTCTGAAAAAGAGTCCTGACCTGAAACGCCGCCTGTTCATTCCCTTCACAGTTGTTGCTTGACCCGCTGAGTTCCACCAGCACTCTGTGCTTTGCTCAAGATTCCAGCAACTATAGTTTCTTGTATCCACATATATCAGAACCCACAAACGGTGTTCAAAACATACAATCGGTTAACATCCTCAATCTCCCAAAACCAACCGGCCCAAACTTTGCAACATAATGAGTTAACGGTAGCAGCAGTGACTGAAGTTGGTGATGCAAAGAGAGGGACTTGTAGAAAGGGCAATCTAGAATATATAGGATAGGAGGCTGATCAGGAGAACTTTGGTGTTTGAAAAGGATCCCATTTATCTTCTGCACAGTTCTGACAAGCCTATGTTTAACAAATGCTATTTTATTTTTTGTTTTCTTCCGTCTCATTTCTATTTAAAGTATTGAAGATGGGAATAAAAGCCTGAATGAATGGGTACAGTGAATAATGCAAATGGGAATTTTAAAAATAGGCTGAAATCTCTAGCTTATTTGATGAGTTGAATATCACAAACATAAGGTACCTGTGATTTTTAGATATTCTCATCTTTTTTTCTGGAACTTTCGCTGTATTTTAAATCTATACCATCGGGTTTTTTTGTGCATACATTTTCCAAAGTAGAGCAAAAAAAATCAAACTGAGGCTTCTGAATCGCAGCCTAACAAACAGATGTTTCTAAAGAACTGTTGCTCTGATTTAACCGGATTGATTTACACGTTTTAGATCGTAAGATGATTTAGTTGCAGCAAAGCAATTTTGTAAATAAGATTGTTGATGGTTAATGTACTCAGACTGGTTATACCACCTGTGACAATGCCAAGAGTACCCCGTGCTGTTCCTCCACATTTGCTTGCCCAGTGTATTTGACCATTCAGATGTCAATGCAGGTGGATTTGAATGTCTTAATATGCCACAGGTTAAAAGAAGAGAGAAATCCTAAAGAGACAAGAGGAAGAATGTATTAATGCTGCTAGTTTTCAATTCACTTACATGACAAAGGACTTTTCTCTGCAATCTAAAAAACAAGTATGTAGAAAGAATTAGTAATGGTCTGCAAGGAGATGATTTGCATTATGGATAACAACATTTGTTTTGGTATGGAACCATTTCTGGGGCTGTGTAGAAAACAGAGCAGTACGTTGGTTAGGTTGTGACTCAAAAGCCCTAGTTTGATTTTTTTTGTACTTTACTTTAGAAACTTCTTGCTCAAATAGGATACTCAAAAATCATAGGGCACAAATTTAAAACATTGGGCAAAAAGACCAGAGGAAAGATGAAATTATTTTAAGATCACAGAATATGAAATGGAGCGCCTAAAAAGGCAATGGAAACATAGACAGCAGTAACATGTAAAATAGATCAATGTAAATGGGTGGTTGATGGTCAGTGTGAACCGGAAAAGGATTGTTTTACAGAGCTATGGAATGTGATAATAATAACATTTGGAAACTAAGCAACTTTGCTTTGTATTCAAATTCCTCATTGCATCAGAATAAGAGAATGGGAGCAGGTTGAGTTACAATGACAAACAGCATTCTATTCTCTGATGTGATGCATGGCTTTAACTCCAGTAACTTGGGAACAGTGTGGTTTGTTTTTTATGATTCATTACCAAACCCTCTAGAATTTTTATGTCAGATTTAGCTCACAACATTATCCGAAAGATCAGACTTTAATTACTGGAAACTCTTAGACCAATAATGGAAGTAATTTTTCCATCCTAAACAGTACACTGCAGCTAAGATTGATTTAATTCTATTCTCACATACAGAGGCATTGAGAACAATGAGCTATTTTATTCTTTGTTTTCTTTGGTCATGTTGCTATTTATTATGAAATATATTGGAGATGGGAATAAAAGCCTGCTGGAATGGGTGGGGGTAATTGGAGCAGGGATGGCAAGCGATGAGCTCTCTCCAATTCTCCAGGATGTCAATAATAGAGTTAGAAATCTCTGTGTTTATTCCGGTTGAATCTGATGATTTTAGTTAATATCGATTAGTGAAAGCCGTGGAAAATATGAGGTACTTATGAACTGTTTTACATGCCCTAGATATTAAGGAAGTCAAAGAATATGACGTTAATGCAGTCAAGTCTCAATGTCTGAAGGGAATGAGCAGTCATGAGGGGCCAAATGGCTTCCTCTTGCTTCTATTATTGAATGGTCTGTTTTACACAGATAATGAGATTACTGACATGAAATTCTAGCTGGATTAAAAGAGTGATCAAACATCTGGCAAATGGAGGAAAATGTAAAATTATCCATTTTTTGCATGAATATTGCAGCACAGAAACAGGCCTGTTGGCCCACAATATCTGTGCCAATAATGATGACCAGTTAAACCAATTTCCTTTGCCTGCACCATGATCCTTATCCCTCCATATTCATGTTCCTATCAAAAAGCCTCTTAAATGCCACTGTCTTCTCTGCTTACACTACCACCCCTGGCAACATGTTCCAGGCACCCACCACTCTCAGTGTAAAAAAAAATCTCCACATATCTACTTTAAATTTCCCTCTCTGGCCTTAAAGCTGTGCCCTCTCTACCTTATTTGTGCCTGTCATAATTTTGTAAATTATATCAGGTGTCCTCTTAACCTCCAATGCTCTAGACCGAACAATCCAATTTTTCCAATCTCTCCTTAGAACTAACATCCTCTATTCAGGCAGCATTCTGGTAAACCTCTTCTGCATTCTCACCTAGAGGGCCTGTCCCACAACTAGGCGATTTTAAGGCGACTGCCGGCGACTAGGCTGTTGCCGACAGTTCGCCAGGTGTCGCGGGCATGATCGTCAGGAGTCTTCCAAGAATCGTAGTGGATCTCAGCGTGCTGCTGAGAAATCATCCGGTTTGAAATTTCTCGGCGACAGCTGGCTTGTCGCCAGGTATCGTTACTTATTGCGGGCGCTGTCGCCTGCTGTCCCCAGGTTTGATAGGTTCTCCTAGATGCATTTAGAAGCACATAACATTAAAATAAGTAAAGTCATTTCAAAATACCATAAAATGCTTGTGTTTAACCAATTTATTTAGCTTCAGGACATTTGACGGGCAGATTGGAGGCGACAGTTTGACGGTCAGGTAAGCGTGGGAATTTTCGCGATGTTTATGGCCATCAGCTATTACATTTAAAGTGGGCTCCAAACCCAGATATGCAACCCAGAAACCAGATATGCATCTCCCTTACATTTTCAAAGAATGTCCACACACTTTTCATAAAAATCCGCTTAACCACTTTTAAAATTATTTTTTAATACAGCTATTGGTAAACTGCAAGTAAATCCATTTTGTTTTCCTTGTTACAGTGAAGCTTGGTTTTCAAGTAACCCGGGCAAGATGTTTTATTTCAAAACTCTCATGTACATACCGACTTGTCAGTGATTTCAGCAAAAATTAGGACGCCGGAGAAGCATTGACAGCGTGGGAAGTTTCGTGATGTTTATGGCCATCATCCATTACATTTAAAGTGGGATCCAAACCCAGATATGCAACCCAGAAACCAGATATGCATCTCGCTTACATTTTCAAAGAATGCCCACACAGTTTTCACAAAAATCCACTTAACTACTTTTAAAATTAATGTTTTTAATACAGCTATTAGTAAACTGGAAGTAAATCCAGTTTATTCCTTGTTACAGTGATGCTTGGTTTTTAAGTAACCCATACAAGATATTATAGTTCAAAACTCTCAAGTACTTACCAACTTGTCAGTGATTTCAGCGAAAATTAGGACGCCGGAGAAGCATTGACAGCGTGGGAAGTTTCGTGATGTTTATGGCCATCATCCATTACATTTAAAGTGGGATCCAAACCCAGATATGCAACCCAGAAACCAGATATGCATCTCGCTTACATTTTCAAAGAATGCCCACACAGTTTTCACAAAAATCCACTTAACTACTTTTAAAATTAATGTTTTTAATACAGCTATTAGTAAACTGGAAGTAAATCCAGTTTATTCCTTGTTACAGTGATGCTTGGTTTTTAAGTAACCCATACAAGATATTATAGTTCAAAACTCTCAAGTACTTACCAACTTGTCAGTAATTTCAGCGAAAATTAGGATGCCGGAGAAGCATTGACAGCGTGGGAATTTCGCGATGTTTCCAAAGACGCTGTAATCTCGACCTGACTCGGCATTGTCATGGTCATTGTCGTCGGGTAAAAGAAAAGTTTGGCGATCTGCTACGACTTTGACAGTCGCCTTAAAATCGCCTAAAGTGGGACAGGCCCTTAAGCCTCCACATCCTTCCTGTGTGAGAAACAGTGCTGGAGGAACTCAAAATGTCAGGCAGTATCTGTGGAGGTAATGGACGGACATTGTTTCAGGTTAGGATAGTTCTTCCATCTAAAGAAGAGTCTTAAACCGAAATGTCATCTGTCCATTCTCTCCACAAATGTTGCCTGACCTGCCAAGTTCCTCCAGCACTTTTTTTTTGTTCAGGATTCCAGGATCTGCAGTTTCTTGTGCCTACTTCCTCTAGTCCGTAGTTCCAACCAGAACTACACACAATACTCCAAATGCGGTCCAACCAAAGTTTGATAAAGCTGTAAAGTATAACACCTCACACTTGCTTGGGTTAAACTACATCTGCCATTCATCCACCCATACCTGAAACTGATTTATATCCTGCAGTGTTTGATACCCTTGAGTTAGCTGTTCTGAATCAAAACTACCATGTCATCATGGATCCCATGCATCTTAATCTTCCGGATCAGCCTACCTTGAGGGACTTTATCAAATGATTACCATACATGTGGACAATATCCGCTGCTCCACCTTATCAATCACCTGTGACACCTACTCAAAAACTCAATCAGGTTAGTAAGTCATGACCTGCCACAGACAAAACCATGCGATCTGTTCTTAATTATCCCATTTTCTTCCAAATGTGAGTAAACGTATTGAAACATATTGACTAAGAGATGAGAGATTGTAGGGCTCCAAAGTGCAAGGGGTGTAGTGCATGATTTGCAACAAAAAAAATGCCTGTATGCAGATACTGTAAGTAACCTGGAATATTAGGGATTACGAATTGTTATTGTTCATTGCTATGGGAAATGAATAGAAATGTAGGGGCTTCAGTTTCAGTTATGTAGTGCCATGATGAAATCGTGTCTGCAATACTGATCTTACTCAAAGGTATTCCTGTCATGGAAGCAGGTCAGAAAAGGTTCACTGTACAAATACCTTGAATGGACAGGTTATCCTAAAAGGACAGGGTTGGTTACAGACTTGGTTTGTATCTGCTTGAATCTAAAAGAGTGAGAGGGGTCTTCACTGAAAGGTAATATCCTGAGGCGTGTTGACAGCTGCATGCAGAACAGCTGTTTTCTTTGGTGGGTGGGGGTGTCTATAATTAGGGGCTGAGATGACAGCCAGAGCAGACATGATTTTATTGAATGGCAGAGCAGTCACGAGGGTCTATTCTTCGTCCTGTTCCTCCTTCATTTGTTCTACTTCCCAGATAGTTCACTTATATTTCCCTATTGTTATTCACAGTAACTTGATTTAAAGATCATAATGATGAATTAATGTTACCAATAACTGGTTCCAATTTGGAGAAATGGCAAGAGCAATGAGGCTTTTAAAAGATTTAGAACAAATTTATTTTGAGATTCCAACAGTTTATAGCCAATATGTTACTTTAAGGGTCACTGTTGTTAGGTAGGCAGCTAATATACCTGCAGCCCAGTCCCACAAACAACTGTAAAGTGTAGATACAAGGAAGTGAAGAATGCTGGTTTGCCAAAAAAGATATAAATTGGTGGAGTAACTCATCATTCGGGCAGCTTCTCTGGAGAACATGGATAGGTAAAGTTTTGTGTTGGGACCCTTCATCAGACTGTAGGTATTAGTTATCTAAATTCAAAATTTGCTTTCTCCTATTTGTCGGATTGTGTGTGTAAAATGGCTGTCACTTTTCTGAATTTAAACAGGGCGTAGATTTCAAAGTTGTTTAAAAAAAATCTAAATGCAGTGAGATCTGGAAATCTGAGATAAAAACAATGGGTTTACACACTAGTGGAGCAGTTAATGCTAGGTGAATTATTGTGGTGTGAGAGGAGCGTGAAGGAGGAGATGGTACTGTTTTGCAGTCAGGCTACCAAGAAGAATAGGTTTCCTTCAGAACCTGTTTAACTTAAGGACTGTACCTTATTCACATGTTCGGATTCTGTAATCATAAGAGTTGGGAGATGAGGATAGTTGGGATATGGAAGGAGGGCTGAGACTAGGAGTGGTTGAGTGCCAGGGAGATGAGTAGATTTGAGATGGAAGAGGGGGTAGAGAGAGTGGAGGATCCGGGATGGGACATCAGATATCATAATCACAATCCCAGGAAGTGGACCAGTTATGTGGAGAGACCACAGTGCCGAGTTTCCTTAAAGCAACCTGAATGGTTGCTCTAATGTTGTGAGTGTTGTCAGCCTCAAGGTCCAACTCCCAGGCAACTAGAATAAAACAATGAAGGTCAAGGGGCCACTTATTAGAAGCATTCAGAATCATGAGGACTTTTGTCGGTGTGTGGAAAACAAAAATGTTTCTATGGGGAAGAGTATCAGTATCCAGTGGACACGGATTGAAAATAGTTAGCAAAAGAACAAAATGGAGATGTGAATGTTTTGGTGTACAAAGTTGTTGTGATGTGAAATGAATCATCTCAAGGGCTGAGGAATCAAATTCTAAGAAAACGTTCTAAAGAACTGGATATATATCAGTAGCGGGAAAAATTTGTAAGGCTTTTAAAGGAAGAGTGTGAAGGTTTGGCCTTTAATTACCGACTGTGTGCTTTGATGTGATATGGATTATATAAGGACGCTATTGAGGGAATTCTGAGGTTGTGTGAAGTGGGATGTAAATGTTCTTTCCATTGGAAATGTTCTTTCCATCTGAAGAAGGGTCTCGACCCGAAACGTCACCCATTCCTTCTCTCCCGAGATGCTGCCTGACCTGCTGAGTTACTCCAGCATTTTGTGAATAAAAACCGTCGATTTGTACCAGCATCTGCAGTTATCTTCTTGTACTTCTTTCCATTGGACACTGGCCTCTGCCTCACAGTCACAGCTGGAGATGGAAATGCGGAACTGGAGCAGGGATTTCCAGGCTTGGCTGTAAGAAGCGCATCTGTCACTTTGACACTCGTTGTTATGATGTAAAAGTATTTTTCTGCTAGATGTTTTGTTGGAAGACACCTGCAGCACTGAAAGAAATGGGTGCTTGAAGTTACCTGGCAACACGATTGTTTATTGCCGAGTGCATGATTGTAGGGTGGAGTGACAGCGCAGGAATCAGCTGCAATGCTGTCAATATTCACGCTGCTGACTGGAGCTTTTTATTCTGGCACAGTCTGAAAACCCTGCTCTGCACCAGTCCATTCATGCATGAGACAAAATCTTATCTTTTAATTTTTTTTAAATGTACACGGTCAGAAAAAAACAGTTTTTTAAATCATAAAAAGGGATAAATATTTTTTAAAGATCTAGTTTCGGAGGCTGCAAATGAGCAAACATTCAGCAGCCTGAAAGCTGGCCACCCCTACTAGAATTTAAATAAAGGTTCAGCCCACAAGCTCTTGATCCAGCAGCTAATAGTGATGGATTTTTGTGTCTGCAAGTTTGAGTGGTACAAGCATAGCCTGGAATGAACAGTTATCTTGTACTCGGAGAGACTGCATTGAAGACCTGACGGTCTGACAAGTTCCAGGCTCAAGAGAGATTAACTAACAAGGAAAATGCCAGAAAGGAGAGTCATTATCAACTCAGCCTAGCCCTTGGGAGCTTAGAGAAATAACCGCGTTAATCAGATCAGATCAAGGCAGACTCCCGACAACATCTTGCATTATGGCCGAAGAGGTAAGTAAAATTAGTTGAAAACTGTCAAATCTCTGAATATTTTGAAAATATTATTGAATTTTTAATGATTTACTATTGAATAAACATAATAAGAATACATTGGATTGGTAGCCAAACGTACACTTTTCATTTATAACATTTAAGTATGGCAAGAATCTGATACTTGAAGATGCAAGGAAATTGATTCACAGATCTTTGCACAAATTTTTCAATCTTGCTTTGCAGAGCAATGCTTTTACTTCACTGCAGATTTTATTTGATTGTGTGTAAAACAATCTCATTTTGAAAGCTTCTAGAACTTCAAGTTAGAACTACAAAATAATGTGAACAATAAATCTGGGCAATGTTTCAAAAGTAACTCCTAACTGGGCATATTGACAGCTGTGTGGTAGCACAGAGGTTAGGTTACAGGGCTAGCAGTAGAGTCCTGGACCATTAATCCAGTGGAATGAGGTTAATCTACTCAACTTCTTCTTTCGTATGTCAACTACAACAATGAAAAGTGGCAATTGGTGCTTCAGAGTGCCATAGTTGCTGCAAATTTTGCCAGTTCCGTAGAACTACCCAGGTTGGACGACGAGGACATAAAGCAGCTCCCACCCCAATCTAATCATGATACTGAGGAATTTAAATTCAAGTAATTAAATAAATCAAGAATCACAGTTAGTTTCAGTAACCAAAACCATGAAAATACCAGTCTGTCTTAAAATTCATCTAGTTCGCTAATTTCCTTCAGGAGTTGAAATGTGCCAACCTTACTCAGATTGGCCAATGATTCAAGACCCGCCAACCTGGTTGATGTCTGAAGAAGGGTCCTGACCAAGAGCATCGTCTGAGCATCCCCTCCATGGATGCTGGCTGACCTGCTGAGTTCCTCCAGCACTTTGTCTTTTGGCTGACGCCTAAAATTGCGTCCTGTGTTCGGGGCAGCTAGGGATGGACAATAAATGTTAAGATTTCTAGTGGTCTCCACATTCTATGAATCCTTTTTAAAAGGGAGAAAGAAGAAAAATGAAATTAGGAATTGCGATTAGTTCTATCAATTAAAAAGCATTATTACGGTATAGGTTATTTCTTTTAATGTTATATAAAGTTTAAAGGAGGACAGGTGTATATATAATTACATAAAATCTACAGAAACTCACCATTTAGTCCAATTGACTACACCCAATGTTTTGGATCTGCAACATTTTCCTCTCTCCCACTTCATTTCTAATTTATCAACAAGTCCCATTTATTTATTTCTCCTTTGTGTGGTTATCAAGCTTTTAGTTAAATGTTTAAGTGCTAATGGTTTCTCTCAACAGCCTTTTGTGGGGCAAGTTTCAAATCCTCGCCAGCCTCCAAGTGAACTTTCTTCTGAATTATCCAGGTTCTGTAGGAAAAAAGAAGAGGCTCAATGGGCTGGAAGACCTATCTCTGTTCCCATGTTGTGCCTTTCTTGTTGCATTTTCCCTCATCTATAATCAATCACAAGCAGTGTATTTATGATCAGTTTCACTTACGATTAATTTCTGAGCCTAAGAAAATGCACAAATAGAGGTTCCATCGGTTCCATCTGTTGATCCCACCTAATTACCGGAACACTGATTTTAGGAAGGCATTACGGGATTTTGGCTTCGTTTGCCTATAGAGGAGACCTATCTAGTTGTTGCGAGATTATATATTGAAAAGCTTGATACCAGCAATGACCTCGGCATTGACAAGTTTGTATCTGTTCCGTAAAATTGTCACTTATTCAGAAATTTTACAGAATTAACCTCTGTCATTCCAGTTAGTATTTAACATTTTCATCATTTCAAAACTAAAATGAATTTTTCGGCCAGGATTTTACCCGAAACAAGAAGAAAAATTGGACCTTAAATAAACCAGCAATGATTGAACAGAATAAGCCGTGTACCACTCCTGTTAGTATGTTCCTTCAGAAAGCTCGTTCTCATTTATTTCCTTTCAATGAAATGAAGAATCCGAATTTTCCCAATCCCTTTCCTCACAACAATTCTCTGACACCAGAGAGGACCTTCTCTGGATTGCTTCCCTTTACGTATTCCCCCCACTACGAATAAAGGCTAGCACTGGATGGCAGACCCAAGCACCGTGTAGTGCGATGATGAAAGTACCAGCTTTATTCAATGCTGATTTGGCAACTTTCTGAATAGATATACTTTTCAGCTGCGTAATATTTCTATTTGGGCAAATTAAATTTCAAATGTGGCTGTATTTTTATTTTCAATACCATTGACGACTTGAGTTCATTGGAGATCTTACATGGACTCCTCAGTTCTAAAATCTATTCCTCACTCAATCATTATTGTATGTGGGGAGAAGATGCCTGATACACTCGGCTCTTCAGGAGAATTCAGCAACTTGGAATAGAGATCTCAAAAATATCCGCTTATGGATGACTGCTTCCCAGCACCTGAATGTGTTGCTCTCAGGTTGACAAACAAGGCCTGGCTGATTCCCCCAGAGGTAGCACCCAGTTTCCATGTACACATTTCCATAAGGATATAAAGACAGTGTTTTAAAAAATAATTATCACATGGGTGACACCAGAGAGATTACACATAATAGGAAAGATCTTAGGGTTCATAACAACGTTGGCTGATGGAAGTATTGAAAGGTATGTGAGATTTTGAAAAGAGTAGATATATAGAAGGTATGATGGAGAAGATAAAACCAGTCACCAATAAATATAGGAGGGAACTCAGAAGAAACCTATTTTCCTTGAGAGTTATTAGAATATGGACCTCAGTGTCTTATGGAATAATTGAGGTGAATAACAAAGATGTGTTCAAGGAGAAGCTGGATAAACATATGAGGGAGAAAGGAATAGAAGTTCTGCTGCTTGTATTAGATAAGGTCAGGTGGGAGCTGGTCCATGTGGAATTTAAACTCTTGTCGTAAACTAGTTGAATTCAATGATCCTTGCTATGTTATACATTGTATGCATTTGGTTTGGTGGCAGGAGGCAGAGGTGATGGTGGAGGGTTTTTTTTGCTGATGGTAATTTCTTGTGCATTAATAATGGGAAAGGGCAGTTGACCATTGCCGTTGCACTGGTTAGCCTACGATCAGTTGGCACTAGGAGCAGTACCAATCCATCAATCATTTCTTCTGCACTATCTGGAGGAGGTGAGGTGGAGGGACTGAGGTTTATATTCATAATGTCCCAAAAGAAGCCCGGGTTCCCATTCCACTCTCAGAGATGGTGGCCATATCTGCCTGCTATTGGTGATTCATACCTGGAGCTGTTGGGATTTGGCGAACTACAATACAGGATCTATCTGGGTAGTGATGTGCTAAAACATTTCCTCTCCACCACCTCCCTCTCCCCCACCACCCACTCATCCCCATCCCCTTGCATCCTCTAACTCTACACAGTCGGATATTTTCTGTTTGTAACTTGGCATTTTGATCCAGGATCTGTTCCTGATTTTTTTGCGAGTTGCTTGCTTCCTTGTGTACTTCCTGTCTTAGCAATTGGACAGTAAGGATGCCAGTACAATCCTGCCACCCCTTATTAAATCTTCGTAACGTATCTCCTTGATTTTGTAATCTTTGGTCCTTTGCTTAATAGTTGTTTTCCCTTTGGCCAACCTAGGATGGCTGTTTCTGTTTTATTATCATATCATATCATATATATACAGCCGGAAACAGGCCTTTTCGGCCCTCCAAGTCCGTGCCGCCCAGCGATCCCCGTAACATTAACACTATAACACTATAATTTACACTTCTGAACATTTTCATTCAGTATGCAATTATAATCCTCATTACACGCTTGTAAAATTGTCAGGATCTCCGTCACCAAAGGTTTGTCATCCAACAAACAATTTAACATCATTTCCAGGTGAAAGCTAACTGGGTTCTTTTTCCATTCTCACTTATTCCAGATACATCATTCCTTATTTTTAGTGCAATGGTCCAAGTTTTGTCCATTCTCACAAAATCATGTTCTGTTTGATTCCTATTTCTGTTAGTTGATTCCTATTCCTATACCCAAATGGTTGAGGAATAATAATTGGATTATTGATTTAATGAGAAGAGACAATCACACTGTAAAAATTAATTAGGTTAGACCCACTGCTGTAACAACTCTCACAGTTTACTGTCCTCATGGGTTGGTTTGTCAGCAGGTTGCAGCTTGAATCTTCACAGTTGCCTTCAAGAGTAGATTAGGGTGTTAACTGGCTAGTAGACATTAAGGTCCATTCAAATGGCTCCACCTCCTCTCATTCTCTCCATCAGTATCTGTCCTTATATATCTAGTTTTAGGTGCGAATGAAACTTTACATCAGATACAGCTTGATTGCATTTGTTATTTGAATAGTGCAATTGTAGGTAGAGAGAGGCACAACATAAAGCTCCTGGGCTCTTAACCAAATCATCTGATCCATGAGATCATTCATTTAGTCTTCCGTTTGGACATCCTGTTAGTTTCTTTCTATTGCTCATCAGAACCCACAGGCTCCTTTCCAGACCTCTTATTAGGCCCATCTATGGCTGCTGTGTCGATAACCGCATTGTATTCTGGCAACACATTCAATTACTGCTCAATTCTTTGTTAGCTAAACAGATCAGAATGTCTGATGCATACTTATAACCTTTTATCTTTAACTTAATAGGTTCCTAATGAACCCTAACTTCTTGCAAATTCTATTTTTAGGTTCTGCTCATGATAAGTGCAACCAACCACAGATGTATGGCAACTTAACAAAAATTACAAATCTGAAAGGAGACAACAAGAGAACCCAGATAGACCATTCATTCTGTGCTACCATTCAACTGGATCATGGTTGATATAAATCCGTGGAATCACAACTATAACCAGTCTCGAAGGTATTTATTCACAAAATGCTGGAGTAACTCAGCAGGTCAGGCAGCATCTCAGGAGAGAAGGAATGGGTGACGTTTCGGGTCGAGACCCTTCTTCAGACTGTTTGTGAATAAGTTACTCCTGCTGAGTTACTCCAGCATTTTGTGAATAAATACCTTCAATTTGTACCAGCATCTGCAGTTATTTTCTTACTATAACCAGTCTCGTTCTCTTTCCAAACACATTTATGTCCTGCAGCAGAGCAACTTGCATTTGATGTGCTAGTGCTGCAGTCATGTGTTAGGAGAGACTTTTGCTAAAACAATCCAAAAGTAATTCTACTGATCTCCAAGATTATGGATACTAGAACTTGGTTCCCTTTAGCAGATAAATCAGTAGAGTTTTCATCGTAAAATGAAAAGTAAATCTTCACTTTGTTTCATATTTCTCGTCATTGTTTCCCATTCATGCCATCTTCATTCTTGGTGGTTTTAACATCCTTCCCCGAATGGAGTGCCTGAAACCACACAAAAGTATCTAAATAATCAATAAATTTACAATTTACTGATTTACATGCATATGTGTACCTTGTATATGTGAACTCGTGTATCCCTGACCATGGTTACTACCGTGGTTCATTGTTTAACCAGAGCTCCATCACTTTTGATTCTGCTTCATGGTTTATTGCGAAAACCTTTATAAGGACGCTTCCTAAACAGACCAGGGAATTCTGACAGAATCCGCAGAGAATGAATGTTCCTGCTGCAGTTTTTTTAGTAATTGATAAAGTGGGACTGACGCAGGACAGTTGGCAAAGGAAGATTATAATCTTCAACTCACACAAATGTCTTTTCAGGTGATTCCTTGGTTTAATCATGAAACCCCTCTGTAGTAACAGTGAAGTTCCCATCCCTTACAGTTACTAGCAGATGCAATCATGTCAGCTTTGTGGTGGTGACAATCTGCAATTTATATGACATTTTTTTAAGAGAGTAAAATCATTCCATAATACTTAATTGGATCAAAACTTGGCACCAAGCCCACAAAGAAATCAGAGGGCTGTGATTATATGCGAGCTATGAACTTCTATAGATTGCGCCTTTGATTCCACTATGGTCTTCAGTTTTTGCACTTTTATCGTTACCAATTATTACATTTATTAACTTAATGAGATTGTTCGGTTATTGTTATTATATATTTTATCTATGTGTATTGCGTTTATGGACCTGATAAGCTACTGCAAATAAGGAATTAATTGTTCCGATGATGGTCCACTCTTGACTTGACGCTTGAGCCTGTTTTAACAAGTTTCAAATTGCTTTAAAGTGGTTTTAAAAGGCGGTGTGAAGGAGGAAAACTATGCAGAGAGCTGACATTTAGGATCAATATTTGTACTCGGTATTTAAAAAAACTTAGAAAATAGGTGCAGGAGGAGGCCATTTGGCCCTTCGAGCCAGCACCGCCATTCATTGTGATCATGGCTGATCATCCACAATCAGTAATCCGTGGCACCTAAAGAGAGAACGGAGCAAAGAAAATCAGGGATATTTGAGAGATTAGGAAAGTGTCCGTGCAGCCCTTGCAAAAGGTGCTATTCCCCTTTTTTTCTGATCCGGTTCACGCTGGGTTTGGAAGTTAGTGCCCTCATGTCCGACATGTGGCAGCTTGCAGATTGGTTCTGTGTGTGAAACAATTGAGCTTCTTGTACTGAGCCCACGTAACACCATTCTCCAAGTCTGAATGGACAATAAGTGGCAGCCTTGGCTTTACAAGTTTAGTGCACAGTGTAAAGATTAGTGCAGTGTTTCAGTGACTCTTTCAAATCTGCATTTTTAGTGACTCCAATTGTACCAATACAATGATCAAATGTTTTAAAACAAATTATTTGTTCCAATTGGTCAGAAACCTATCTGATAACTTATCCTTTCATTCCTGATTCCCTTTTCCCCCTGAATTTATCACCTTTGTACATGTGATTTGACCAGACTTGATTTAGTGTGACTTTTTAGAAAAACTCCCAGACTGGATCAGCCATCATCTTTAATGAACAAAGGACTAAGATACCTCTTGGGTGAAAATTATTTTTAGTTTTGGCATCTTTTACTATCCTTTAAGTAAAGAGATGGCTCGTGTCAAATTAGATTTTAAGTAAGTGAGGGACGAGAAAGAAGGATGTGCTGATAGTGGGTGATAAAGTCAGGGTATAAAGGAGAAAATGGGATTTAAGGGTTAAGGTGTATGTGACCAAATGCTACATGAAGATGAACTGTAACTAAATTAATTCACGAAATGCTGGAGTAACTCAGCAGGTCAGGCAGCATCTCAGGAGAGAAGGAATGGGTGACGTTTCGGGTCGAGACCCTTCTTCAGACTGGTCACGACCCGAAACGTCACCCATTCCTTCTCTCCTGAGATGCTGCCTGACCTGCTGAGTTACTCCAGCATTTTGTGAATAAATACCTTCGATTTGTACCAGCATCTGCAGTTATTTTCTTATAATAATTATGTCACTAAATTAAAATGCATACCTCAGATGCCTGCAAGTCTATCTCTGTGTAGATGCCGGCTTGAGATTGCAGAAGGGGTGTTGTAATCTTACAAAGGACAGGAAACGGATACAAAGGAAGAGCACAGAGTAGACTGAGCCTCTTAACAATTACCATAAGGTTGAGCCCCAGGAAGATGTGTTTATGTTAATAGACTGAGCCTCGTTACAATCACCCTAAAGTTGAGCACCAGGAAGATGTGTTTATGTTAATAGACTGAATTAATGACGTCGGACAATGGCCAGTGATAGTGGGTGATGATTCATTGAACTCCTATCCTCTGCAAGACCACCTGTGTGGGGTGTCTGGTTCTGTTATCGCTTCTAAAAACCCATTGTATTTGGTGTATAAAAATGTTGCTGAAACACTCTGTAGGTGAGTGGGGTCTTCGAGTGACTGCTAGCTCTCCCACTCCCACTGGCGTAATAAAGATTCTAATGTTTTACCACTTTATGGTATTGTTGTCTATTAGAATCGAACTTTAACAAGGGAGATGAGGTTAGTGTGGAGCGTATGTATTGGCACAGACCACTGATCCTTGCTGAGAACTTTGTGTAATTGTTTGTGATATGGAAGTGTAATCTGGTAGATTGCAACACTCCTTCCCTTGGTTCTGTTACACTGTAGAATTTGTTATCTGGATAGTAACAGTACAGATTGATTTGTACCAGCATCTGCAGTTATTTTCTTATAATATTGTTACTTACTTTGTTTCCTTCACTTTCATCACCGGCATTAACTTCTCTTTTTTTTAAACAATGTCTTCCATTGTTTCTTTTAATTGAAGGCTGTTAAGCATTTATAACCATGTTAAGGAACTGATCAGCCATGATCTGACTGCATGGTTGAATGAGCTGGGGATAACTGAGTGACCTTCTCCTGTTCCTATAGATTATTCTCCTCCTCGATCCTGATGTTCCAGGTTCAGATTCCATGATGATTCCATCAAAACTTTACTAGCTGGCCACTATCGTTCACCCGAAGGTATTTATTCACAAAATGCTGGAGTAACTCAGCAGGTCAGGCAGCATCTCGGGAGAGAAGGAATGGGTGACGTTTCGGGTCTGAAGAAGGGTCTCGACCCAAAACGTCACCCATTCCTTCTCTCCCGAGATGCTGCCTGACCTGCTGAGTTACTCCAGCATTTTGTGAATAAATACCTTCGATTTGTACCAGCATCTGCAGTTATTTTCTTATACCATCGTTCACCCTATGTAAACTGGAAATCACCTGAAACTCTGCTGTTCAAACTAACTCCAGCTCCCTGAGCACTCCTGTGCTGAGCTGACTCCATCGACTTTTAGAACAGTATCATCTCAATTTTGCTTTAAAATCTGCCCATTGCTTTGTTCCTCTCCCCTTGATCACTGTGATCTCTCCAACCCTGCAATACCTTTCGTTCCCTCCCTCATGCACTCACACGTTTTTATCATTCATTCACTGGTGATCTTGTCTTCAGTTGCCTGGTTCATAAACTCTAGAATTTCCTCTCTGCCCCTCTACGTCCCTCCCTTCCTTTAACACACTCCTTGAATCTGCCTCCTTGGTCATCTGTACTAATACCTCCTTGTATGGTTCAGTGTAAAGATTTGCAGATAAATCTCCGGTGAGACATCCTGGCAACATAAGCAGAAGCAGGAGTAGATCACTCAGCCCATCCCTCCACTTTGCCTACCCTGCCATTCAATAGATCATGGCTGAGCTTTTACCTCAGTGATGTCTTCCTCTACCAACCTCGTGTTTTGATCCCCTTTATATCCAAAACCCTATCGATGCTCACCAACTGAGCCTCCTTAGCTCCCTTGGGCAGAGAATTCCAAAGGTTCACTCTCTGAGTACAGAAACTACTCTTCTTGGTCTTGAATAGCTGACCTATTGTTTTCATACTATGTCCTGAGGCTCTAGGCATCACAATTTGGGGAAACATCAACTCCACTTTAAACCATGTAAACAAATTATTTACAGTATTTCAATGAAATCAATTTCCATTCTTCAAAACTGTAAAATATGAAACAATCTACCTAATTCCTCCTATTAGAATAATACTCCATCTCATGTATTAATAGTACATCTTTGATGTTGTTTCCCTATTGCAGACATATTCTGCACTCTGGTGATTTTCTCCTCCTACTACCTGTTGTCCTACCTGTTGAACCTGTGTATTGTTTGATTGTACTCGTGCATAGTATGATTTGATTTAACTAGATAGCACACAAACAAAAACTTTTCACTGAATCTCAGTCCATATGACAATAATAAACTAATACCAATGCCAAGCAGTTGTGACAGTAGACTGTTGAAGTGAGAGGTTAAAGATATCCGTGACGATTGTGGCCAGTTGATTGGAGCAAGATTTCAGTACCTATCCAGGAACTCCATCTCGGCCTTCACTTTCTGAGAGTTTACCCTCATGAAAGCAGATCTGACTTCTGCCACCTAGATGTATGCAACAAAGCCAATAGAAGATGTGGTTAGGAGGGGCTTTGTTTGCATGTTCAAAATGGACATAAAAGGCATTGTGCAAATCAGTTGAGATACGCCATTGCCAGAGATTGCCACCAACATCATCGTCTGATGGCATTCAGACCCTGCCATAGTTGCCTGGCAACCACTCGATTAAATTGAGGTTATTTCGGAACTTTCTCTTGGCATCTCTCTTTTGGAATCTATCTTATGGAGATCGTACCTGCTCTTCTTGTACAGTGCAGAGTAATTCTTCATGAAAGTCTGGGATCTGGATTTTAGAGAGTGAATCTCCCTGTTTATCCAAGGTTTCTGTTAACAATGTGCTGACTATTATTCCAAATCTGCTTGCACCAACAATTAAAGAACAAACTGTTTTACAAGAACGGGGTTCTGATGCCAAGGTGGAATGTATCCCTTTAAACTAAAGTATAAAATCTTACCATTTTCATTTAAATTCCTGTCTTTGGCTTTTGTTCACTCCTGGGTTCATTTCCCGTGAACTCCTTTCAACTTACTAACCTCTCCATTTCCAGGCTCCTGTCTGTACAAAATTCTCATGCTCCCCATGCTGATGTAAATCTTTGCTTGTTGTCCAAAAAATCAGAAAGATAACCAGGCATTTACTGACCTTCTCCACATTTTGTTTTTAACTTTTTTTTATCTGGGTACATCTCAAAATGTATATAAATTAAGCTTTAATGTTCAAGACTGTCTAATTGTCATATTTACTGACAAAATGGAGCAATGAAATTCTTACTTGCAGCAGCATAAAACACATGACACACAGATAATATATAATAAAGGGAAACAAATCGTGAATGTGAGTCTTTGATAATGGCTGCCTTTTTGAGACAGTACCTCCTATAGATTGCTTTGATGGTGCGGATGTCAGTACCTGTGATGGATCGGCAGTGTTTACCCCTCCCTGTGATGTCCTTCATTCCTGGGCATGACTGATTTGTGATGCTAATGTTCAGACAAGGGATGCACAAAAAACTGAAACTGAATTGAAGAACTTCAAAGTTTTGAAAACTAAAACACAGCAGATGCTGGAAATCTTAAAACAAAATGTTGGAAACACTCTGTAGATCAGGCAGTGTCCGTCTTGCTCCCTGATCTACAGAGATTCCAACATTTTCTGTTGACCTCAAAACTTTGATCTGCAGACAATGCAATTTAAAAATTCATGTCCTCCTTCATGTTTGGCTATGGGTGTCAGAGGTTATGGGGAGAAGGCAGGAGAATGGGGTTAGGAGGGAGAGATAGATCAGCCATGATTGAATGGTAGAGTAGAATTGATGGGCCGAATGGCCTAATTCTACTCCTATCATTTATGATCTTATGATCCCATCTTTAAACTGCCTCACCTCAATCTGTCTCCCTCACCCAATCCTACAGCCTTCCATGTCACTGTTACTAATTCTCACTCATTGTACTCCAGCTTGAAAAAATGACTAGCCTACCATCAACATTAGTTGAGTATTGTATCTTGTTTAGATTTTCTCCTGTAAACCTTGTCGAATTCGCAAGATCAACTGTGGTCCCGATATCAGAAGGCCAGGAATAATCAATCACTGATTGGTTTCAGGGCTGTTTGAAACATGAGGGTTTATTTTTCAGGGCCTTTCCTCAGAGAAAGAGGACAAAAAACCAAAGTGATGTCATTAACAATACAAGAATCTGCACAGCAGAGTGTTTTGTAGGCTTCAATGTAACATGACCCATTGCACTTTTAGATTTATAGCCGTAGACAGTTTTAAAATGTGGCACGTCCATGCTGCTTAGCAACATTGCATCCCAGCCTCAATCATGGCTCAATGAATAGCAACCATGTTTGTTACTTCCACGCTAAGCTTAGTCTGCTAAATGTGTATGAGAATAATCCAATTCACACTGCATGTGCCTGAATGGATTTAGTGTAAGTGACACCATGTATTGTAAGTAAATCTTATTTTCATATTTCCTCACAGCAGAGAGAAGCTGTTTCAGCCCATCTAGTCTTTGCCACTCACATAGTAGCCCCATTCTACAATACCTTTCCCAGTAACCCACCCTCACCACATCCCCATGAACTCAACCCAGATTTTACCACTCACCTACACTTGGTGCCTACCAAACATCGTGGCTTTGGGATGTGTGTGGAAACTGGAGCGCCCAGGGGGAACCCACACAGGGAGAGGGAGCAAGTTCTGGTCAGCTGGTACCCAAGGTCAGGATTGAACCCAGGACTCTGGTACTGCAAGGCAGTAGTTCTACTGGCTGCGTCACTGTGCTATCCAGGTGTTAAATGGAATAGAAGTAGAATGGAATTAGACTAGATTGGAATTGGCACAGAGTGGAGCTGGTGTGAGGGCATATTGTGCGAATGGATTGGAATTTATTGGGCGTTCAGGGAAAATTGTTATGAGTGGAATCAGAGTGACTGGAATAGGTTGGAGTGAAATTTGAGTGAAGTGAAGTTAAAATAAAGGAGAATCAATGTGAGTGAGATTGGTATCAAAGGAGGGCAATGTGGGCGAGTGTAAAGGAGGAAAGGAAAAATGATGAGTGAAAACGGAGTGGGATCAGTGCAAATGGAATTAGAGCAAACTGCCTTGATGTGAGTGGAATCAGAATATAGCAGCAATACATCAGTGTGTGTGAATGTGACATAAGTGGAATTGAAGTACAGGGAATCAATACAACGGAGAATCAATAAGACAGGAATTGATAGAAAATGCAGTCACTGCGAATGAAAGCTGATTGGAGGGAAATTGGAGCGGTCTGAGGAAGTCTAGTGGGCCAGGGGGAAGGCAAACATCCATTGATTTCTCTGCACTTTAGGCTGGGAAATCTTCCAACCATTTGACAAGTTAAATGATCCATGCCCTTTGGGCTCATTCATTTTAATGGGAGAAGAGTAAATCCAAGATAATTTCCTTTTGTTATTTAATTGTGTATATTTTCACCATGTCCTCACTTCTATTATTTTTAGAGGAGTTCATATTTTTCAATATCTTTGAATGTTTACTCCAGGAATATTACTGACTCTGGTTTGAGAGGGGTAACATCATGCAGGGCTGTCCATAAATTTGGTGTTACAGGAGGTGCTTGCCCAACAAAGATAAAATCTCTGTAGCCTGTGTGATGATAACATAGGCTGCAGGTGGATGAACAATTTGATCAAAACAGGCACCAGTTCATCTCCATTAACAACTGTAAATCCCCCACCGCTCCCCTCCCCCAAGGTGCCCCCCAAGGCTCAGTCCTTGGCCCTCTCCTCTTCATCCTCTACCTGTTCCCCCTTGGTCAATTAATCCGCCGTCATGGTCTCAACTTCCACTGCTTCGCCAATGATATCCAGCTCCTCATCTCCACCAAGTCAATCTCCACCACCACACACTCTACACTGACAAACTGCATCACTGAAATTAAATCTTGGCTTCAATCAAATTTCCTCAAACTCAACTGCAACAAATCCGAAATCATCATCATTGGTTCAAAAACGCTCACCAAATCCACCCAAAACTTCATCCTCAATATTGATGGTCTCCCAGTATCCACCTCCCCTCACATCCGGAATCTTGGAATCATCTTTGATCAAACCCTCTCCTTCGACAAACACATCAAACACATCACCAAGACAGCCTTCTTCCACCTCAAAAACATCGCCCTCTCCGTCCATCCCTCTCCTCCACAGCTGCAGAAACCCTCATCCACGCCTTCATCACCTCCCGTCTGGACTACTGCAACAGCCTCCTCTATGGCTCACCCTCAAAAATCATCAGTAAACTTCAATACATTCAAAACTCCGCTGCCCGTCTACTCACCCACTCCCCGATCCGTGACCATATCACCCCCGTCCTTTACAAGCTCCACTGGCTCCCCATCCCCCAGAGAATCCAGTACAAAATCCTCCTCATGACCTACAAAGCCCTCCATAACCTGGCCCCATCCTACCTGACTGACCTCCTCCACAGATACACTCCCACCTGCACCCTCCGCTCTGCTGCTGCCAACCTCCTGTCCCCCCCCATCCGGACCAAACTCAGATCCTGGGGGGACAGGGCTTTCTCCATCGCTGCTCCCACCCTCTGGAACTCACTACCCCAAACCGTCAGAGACTCCTTCTCACTCACCACATTCAAAACATCACTGAAGTCTCACCTGTTCAGCACTGCCTTCAACCACTGACCGTCACCTCACCTTCTGTCTCCTTTTTCTGTTCATTTACTTATTTATCTATTTATTTTCTTCTCTATGTTCTAGTAATCCCTGTAAAGCGTCTTTGAGTGTTTGAAAAGCGCTATATAAATGTAATGCATTATTATTATTATTATTATTATTATAGTAAGGGACCATTCAAGTTTGAGGAGTGGGGGAATGTAATGGTATTGGGGATGGTGAAGTTAGGGACCCCAATGAGCCATCAGCAAATCTGATGTTCCTGATAAGACTGAAATGTAAGTGTTGGGTCGTGGTTTTTAGAACTAACTAGACCAAGTGGACCCGTTGGGCCCAAACCTCTCCTGCATTGGTGCAGCACCCTCTCCTCTCCCCCTTCCCCTCCCCCCACCCCCTCTACCCTCCCCTCCTCCCCGTCCCTGTCTCCCCCTCCCCTTCCCTCCCCCTCCTCTCCTCCCTCCCCTCCCCTCCCCCACCCCCCCCCTCTCCTTCCCTTCCCACCCAATCCATTCCCTTCAACCCCCCTTCTCCTCCCCCTCCCTCCCTCCCTCCCTCCCCCCACCTTCCCTAGGAGATAGATTTAAACTTTAAAATGTGTATAACTTTAAAAAAACCTAGGTGAACCATTATAGAGAGCTTCCAATTCATAGTATTAAAATGGGCTCAAATATTTTTTCAATAAGAATCCTATCAATTTCCGTTTCCAATTGTAATTTACAGGTGCCCCTCAGCTTCCGATGGGGCTCCGTTCCGAGAAACCCATCGGAAACTGAAAGTATTGTAAGACGAAATGCATTGTAATACACGCGATCACGTGGCCAGAAGCGAGCGGTGGCTCGCTACGGGTCGCTACGGGTCGCTACGGGTCGCTGCCGTTTGCACCATCGCTAAGTCGAACTATCGCAAGTCGAAACATTGTACGCCGGGAAGAACCTGTAATTGCAAAAAACACTGACCTTGGCTCAAAAAACCATGGTGGAGCATTGGGATCAACGTGAATGTTGGTTTGAATGCCCTTCAATGTGCAAGCTCATCCTTGAAGAACACTTCTTGTCTCCCGAGCAACTAATGTAATATTCCAGCCTCACCCATCTTAACGCGATGAAAGTTCATTCAACTCTGAGCTGTTTCGTTCAGGCAGAACAGTCCCAAAATATAATTAATCTAAAGCCCACAACTACAAGTTGTAATATTTTCATCCGCCTTTGGTGTTTCGCTCTACTGTCAGCAACTTCAGGTTTTCAGAATTACCTCTATCTTTTTAAGGTTCAGACCTAGTGTTTGCTGGTCACCCCGTTATACGTTCAGTCTGGTTCATCAGTGTTACGCTGCACCTAGCATCAGGCTCATTTGTCAAGTCTCAGCTATTCATCTTCATGATAACAACCAGCAGTTCTACTGTAGAGGAAAGTTCTGAAAAGCCCCCCTTTCTCATTTATATTGTGAATAGTTCTTCCCTTGTACCAGCATCCATGGAGGTAGATGGACAGACGATGTCTGGAAACTTCAGAACATCTGAGCATCATTTTTCAATTCCTAATGTTAATTTTGTTTGCGCAAATTAATGTTTGATCCAAGAAGCTCTTGTTCCAAAGACTTTTAAATCACTTACAACATGCTTTTCTTGCCTGAGCCAACATTCAAAGGATTTTTGTTTTCCTCCACTTGATGAGAATCCTTTTTTTGCTTTTTAAACTGATGTTCAATTGTGTCAAAACAGTATTTAGCCCCTTCGCCCAGCGTACAACATTCATTATACAGGCATCATGTTCAGCATGGACATTGTGGGCCGTAGGGCCTGTTCCTGTGCTGTACTGTTCTCTGTTCTATGGTTCATTTGTAAAGATAATTTCGATTTTTAGATATTAAGCGAATGAACTGGATATGGGGTGATTGCAGAAAGTGATCTTGAGGTGAATGATCAGTCATGATCTAATTGATGCAATCGTGAAGGGCCCAGCGGTTTAAGCCTGCTTTTATTTCTTGTAATAACATCAGGCCTCGGCTGGGGTGGTGTGTTAGTCCACAGAAGATTGAAATCTGAATTCTCATCCTTGTGTTTAATTTCTTCCATTGCCCAACCCACCTCTTTCTGTGTAAGCTCAAGCCCCACCCTCAGAGATTCATGTCTAGCCTCACCCATCCTCCACTCCATGGCTTCCAGCCAGCCAGGCCAGGGACTGGGATTCCTTCCTTATATCTCAGCATTTGACCTTCTCTGAATGCTCCTTATAGTCAGCCACCTCTGACCAGTCTTTTGGTCACATGTCCTGACATCACTTTCTCTGGCTTAGAATGGTGCCCCTGTGAAGGGCTTGGTGATATTTTATTACATTAAAAACATTATAGATGCAAATAATTGTTCAGCAGCTCCAAGTTTAAGTTGACCCTTCCACTCTGGTGGTGTTAGCTGTACTCCACCAAAGTCTGGTAATCCAAAACTTTTCTTCTTAGTTTAGTTTAGAGATACAGCGTGGAAACAGGCCCTTCGGCCCACTGAGTCTGCTCCGACCAGCGATCCCCACACATTAACACTGTCCTACAAGCACTAGGGACAATTTTACACTTACCCCAAGCCAATTACCCTACAAACCTGTACGTCTTGGGAGTGTGGGAGGAAACCGAAGATCTCTGAGAAAACCCACGCAGATCACTGGGAGAACGTACAAACTCCGTACAGACAGCACCCGTAGTCAGGATCGAACCCGGGTCTCCGGCGCTGCAAGCGCTGTAAGGCAGCAACTCTACCGCTGCGCCACCGTGCCGCAGAGTCTTGATTCATAAACTGCCCTTTTTCTCATATTTCTCCTTAATTGCTAAGTTTTATTATGCTGAAAGCTCCAGATTAATACCGTCTTTGTAATTGGTTTCAGAAAAACATGACCCATTTCAGTGTAATCATGAACCTCATATTAGCTATGGCTCATCCTACAGTAACAAACTTAGGGTTAGCAATCCTCTAGGTTATGCTCTCGAAGCTTTAAACATTTATTTCCAATCCTAGAGAGAGAGAGAGAGAGAGAGAGAGAGAGAGAGAGCGCAGAAGTATTGAAAAATTATATATTTATTTTGTTTGAAAATATGTAAATATAGTAATGGCAGTTGGCCATGGATTGGTGTAAGTGGCAGGGGGAAGAGGCTGATAGAGACATTCAATCACATAACAAAGAATCTTTTCCCTGCTCATTTGGCCCCAGGAAGCTGGATGCCATGAGGATGAGCACATCAGTTGGCTACGTCAAAAGACCATGAGAGAGACTGTGGTAGTGGGGTGATTTGACACGAGATGGAGTTCCCAGAGATGCATTAATTAGAATAGACAGTCCTAAGCAGCTCCACTGAAACAGTACTAATGATAAGTTCCACAGATACAATACCAATCAGATTTTACAGTACCAAAGTCACAGCTTTCAATCTGACACCGATGCCCAGCTTATGGACTCTCAGAAACATTCATAGACCATAGAAAAGTACAGCAGCAGAAGAGACTCTTTGGCCAAACATTTCTGTGCTGAACAGATGCCAAGTAAACTAATCTCTGCCTGCGCGTGTTCCATATCTGTCCTTCCCCTGCATATCTATGTGCCTATTTAAAAGTCTCTTTTAGAAAGAGTATTACATTCAAAGAAACAAACAAAAAAAAGTTCCTTCTTAAAATAAAAAGAAACAAAATCACACAAAGGACACAAAAATACTTTTAAATATTAAAAACATCACTGCAAGCGCAAATAACTAAAATAAATGTAATTTATCTTATTGTTTTCTCTCTTCCCTGCAGCTGTAGAAGCCAAAGAATGGATTGCAGTCAGGTCTAACTTCACAGCAGATCTTGTAATTCGTGACAGAACAGAATTAGCAACAGAATTTTAGACCGTCAGAAGTGTTTTCCCAGGGTGGCAATGTCAAAGAATATAGTGCATAGTTTTCAGGTGAGTGGGGGAAAAGTTTAAAGGAGATATGCTTGCAAGATTTTTCACACAGTGAATGGTGATGGCTGGAACGCGCTGCCAAAGTGGTGGTGGAGGCAGATACAATAGTGATGTTTAAGATGCTGTCGATAGGCACATGGATATGCAGGGAATGGAGGGACACATCATATTTGGTGGGGAAATTGTGGGCCGAAGGGCCTCTTATGCTGTACTGTTCTACAATCCTATGTTCTGTGGTCCTATATCTTTACCTAACTTGATTCCAATGGTTCTTGCTATTCCCACTCCAACAACACTGCAGTCATTTATCAGGGTCTCCAATTAAATGAATAACCCAGAGGGTTTTGTGGTACTAACACTGATAATTTGTTTTTATAGGCAGAAACCCAGGATACCAACATAAATCGGAGGACATACACAAAGAGGAAGTTCCTGTGGCGAGTGAGGCAAAAATGGAAATTGCTGGGTCTGTTTGAGATCGACCAAGACCATGAATTTTACAGCTTTACTTGTATGCTGAAGGAGGGATTGACAGCTGCAGTCCAAGTCTCCATTGACACTCCCCGATTGGTAAGACCAGAATGTCTGTTGACATCACTCTCTGAGTCATTGAAGGTTAGATGGGGAACATAGCATCAGAAATTGGGGACTGCTCTGTCAAACATCAAGACTATGACTGATATTCTACCTCAACGCCATTTTATGCTCTCACCATTTTGGACCATAATATGTCATTGCACAGCCTCTGTAGATTTCCCTCAGTGTATTCAGCATCACAAAGGAACGTCCTAACCACCCCGTCTTCCCCACCACCCCGTCTTCCCCACCACCCCCTCTTCCCCACCACCCCCTCTTTCCCACCACCCCCTCTTCCCCACCACCCCCTCTTCCCCACCACCCCCTCTTCCCCACCACCCCCTCTTCCCCACCACCTCCTCTTCCCCACCACCCCCTCTACCTCACCACCCCCTCTTCCCCACCACCCCTTCTACCCCACCACCCCCCTCTTCCCCACCACCCCCTCTTCCCCACCACCCCCTCTTCCCCACCACCCCCTCTTCCCCACCACCCCCTCTTCCCCACCACCCCCCTCTTCCTCGCCACTCTACAAATCATTTAAAGGCACTAACAATTACCTTTTTGTTTAATTACTGATTTTACTGGCTGTGCATGTGAATCCACGTGTTTTTTTTGCATTCTGTAAAGTCATTAAATTTTTCATGGAGTGCTTTATCACATGCTGATTTTTTAAAATGACTTCCATCTCTATTTTATTAAGAAGATTTGGTGAGTCTGCAGATATTTCCCTTGGAAGATGGCCTGAAAGGGTAGAATTAGCAGAGAGTATAAATCATGCTACAATGAAAGCAGCTGAATCTGAAATGTGTTGCCCAGGAAAGGTCAAGCAGGTTCATTTGCCATCTCATTAATCATGCATTAATAACACTTAATTGACCCCCCCCCCAAAAACATGCATGGGTTCTTTCTAGGCTTCAGGTGGAGATACTTGGTAGCCTGTTGCAGGAGTTGCCAACATATCTCCCTATTCTGCCTACATTTCATTCTTAATTCCAAAGACCACACAGCTTTGCCAGGATTGGCTGCATGCACCTTGAACCTGTTCCACATGGATGAAACCCTCACTATCCAAGCAGTGTGTGACAGTGCTTTTTTTTGTAGACAAATTGTAGGACTCAATGACTGATCATCGTCCTATAAACTGCCTAATTTGTTTAAGATAGACACAAAATGCTGGAGTAACTCAGTGGGACAGGCAGCATCTCTGGAGAGAAGGATTGGGTGACGTTTTGGGTCGCTGTCCTGCTGAGTTACTCCAGCATTTTGTGTCTATCTTCGGTGTAAACCAGCATCTGCAGTTCCTTCCTATACATGATCTGTTTAAGAGCCTGACGCCTTAACTTAATAAATACATTTATTTTTTAAACTTTAGCAATCTTTTTGTAATGTTAAAACTTACATTTGTTAGAGCATACCATCAGCCATGTCAGTGCCAGATATCCTGGTAGCATGATACTTAAATTCTGTATCAAACTGTGTGTATTTGAGTCACCATGACTGATTACCAACAAAAGGCTTGCTCCTGATAACAAGATCTCTCCAGGTTATGAGATGTGGACAAGAGGTTACCACATCTTGTGGTGATGATGTGGGCGGCACGGTAGCGCAGCGGTAGAGTTGCTGCTTTACAGCGAATGCAGCGCCGGAGACTCAGGTTCGATCCTGACTACGGGTGCTGCACTGTAAGGAGTTTGTACGTTCTCCCCGTGACCTGCGTGGGTTTTCTCCGAGATCTTCGGTTTCCTCCCACACTCCAAAGACGTACAGGTTTGTAGGTTAATTGGCTGGGTAAATGTAAAAATTGTCCCTAGTGGGTGTAGGATAGTGTTAATGTGCGGGGATCGCTGGGCGGCATGGACTTGGAGGGCCGAAAAGGCCTGTTTCCGGCTGTATATATATGATATGATGTGAAAGTTTGAAGATAAGATGAATGTTCTTTGGGAGTTGTGATTGATCAAGATTCATTGGTGAGTGGGTGGTGCGTCTGGTGCATTAAGCTGTGCCTGAGCACAGTGTTGTATTGAATGGGGTGTTTGAAGGTGCATTCACTGACCTTGACTGCAGGACCATTGGAAGTGAACGCTGGGGCTTGGCTCCTGGCATGAACAAGCTACAGAGAAAGCACTTCATATTTTGTTTAGGCAGCTTACAACCCCCACGGTGTGAATGGTGAATTCTCCAATTGTAAGTAATGCCCCCTTACCTCCACCTCTTCCCTGTGCCCTCACGGAGTGCACCTATGACTCCCACCCTCCCTGGCATCCTGCTTCTTTCCAATCAATAAGTCCCACATTTCCTTTTCACTCCCCCTCTTTCCCTTCCCCCTCCCCCACCCCCCATCTCCTTCCATCTGTATCCCTCCCTCCAGCTTTATATTTAACTCCTCTCCTTATCCTACATCCTTTTCCTTTTCACCTCTTTGTCGCTTACTCCACCAATCTGCTAATCAACCCCTCCCCTCACCTGTATCCATCCATCACTTGCCAGGCTTTGTCCCGCTTCCATCTCCCTTTTCCAGCTTTCTCCCTCCTGCTACTGTCAGCCTGAAGAAGGGTCCTGACCTGAAACATCGCTTATCCATTCCCCGACCCGCAGAGTTCCTCCACCACTTTGTGTTCTGTACAGAGAAAGCTTACGGCTCTTGCTTTCCCCCTTCCCTCACTGTAAACCCTACGCGTCTGTCAGACACTGTAGAACTGCAGCGCCTCCAAGCTGTGGTGGGAGCGTAGGAAGACAACAAAGACGGTGAGGAGGAAAGAAAAAACTGCAGGTGCTGGTTTAAATCGTAGGTAGACACAAAATGCTGGAGTAATTCAGCGGGTCAGGCAGCATCTCGGGAGAGAAGGAATGGGTGACGTTTTGGGTCGAGACCCTTCTTCAGACTGACAAAGATGGTGAAACACTATTGCTCAGTTAAAGACTTGGAGCCACAAGATCAGGCACCAAGACCATGTGTAATTTCAGGAATAACATATCCTTTATCTGGAGATTTAGTCTGAGTGTCCTCCTGGCATCTTGCTGGAATTCAGCGCCCCATCTAGGTTTTCACTGTGCCTTGTACAAGACCTTCATCTATAATTTGTGTTACTGGTAAACTCACTAGTTTCCAATCACACCACCAGCAACAATATCACCTTCCACTTCTTAGGTGCACCTGTTCTGTATGCTTTCCCAGGATTTTGTCCATATCACTTGTTCTGATTAACATTTCTCTCTTTCTCTGTTTAAAATGATGAAAGGATTAAGGTAAATGTGGAGAATCTCTTTGTCTCTGAGAATTAAAAATGAGGGCACAATCACAACATTTGTAGAGAAACCACTTAGAAGTGAAATCTGAAAGCACCTTTCATGGAAAGAGTAGTGGAAAGAAGAATGCTTTCTTCAAAAAGAAAGTGTGGACCCTGGAACTTCCAAGAAGGAGATCTAGAATTAGAGGAACTGGAAGGCATATGGCTATTCCAAAAGCACCATGGATAAACAAAGAGTTTCCCACCCTCTAGATCCAACCAGCCAAACCCCAAGTGCCCCACCTAAAGCACAAGGCCCAGTTGCTCCCAAATGTAACCAGACATTTCTCAATTTGAATACCTCACACTGTGAAGTTTTACCCAACTCCTTGTTGACTAACAAATACCAAAGAGCCGATAGCGTCCCAAGGGTTAAAGCTGCCCTGTTATGATCACTGCTAGTTCTCCTGTGGTTAGAAAATTGATATCAACACAATAAAGCTACATGCTTTTAATCTCTGGAGGAATACAAGGGTGTTCTAAACCAGATTACATTCTAGAGTACGAACTGACATCACCAGGCTAATATTGATGAATAAATATTTACTAGACAACAAGTTGAAAGAAATTGGAGCAGTTTATTCCGTCTCTCAAGACTCTTCCTGTATTGAATTAGATCATAGCTGATCTGTGCCTCAACTCCATTTACTTGCTTTGCTTTTATACTCCCTTGATACACCTCCCCGAAAAAAAAAAAGCTAAATTGTATAAAAACCTTAATTTCACTGTATGGATATAGAGATTTGATGGAAGGTCAAGACCATGAAGGATTTTGATCAAATGGAGAGAGACAGAAGAGTGGGGAAAAGGAAAGGATACGGATAAAGGTGATGGACGAAAGAGCTAGAGATGGCATGAGGACGGCTGTTTAATACAGCGACTTGTAGATTGAACTCAATGCCTAAGAGCGTAGAGGGAGCTCATTCAATCGGGAGACTCCAAAGGAAAGTAAATATGGCTGTGGTTCAAAATTTGCCCTCAACTATGTTACAAAGCTGTGAAAATAACGGAAACATTTAAATAATTCAGTATCTTGTTTAAAAGGGCCGGCAAATTAGCTGTCGGGGTTTCCTCTGGGTGCACAAAGTTCCCTCCACATTCCAAAGAAGTGTAAAGAGATGCCTCTGAACATTTCAGAAAACATTCTGGGATTAGCTATGTAACATTGAAGAATACAGCACAGGAAAAGGCCTTTTGGCCCACAATACATGTGCTCAACATGATACCAAGATGAACCAATCTCATCTGCCTGCACATGATTCACATCCCTGCATATCCATCTGCCTATTTCAAAGGCTCAAAGGCACGGTGGCGCAGCGGTAGAGTTGCTGCCTTACAGCGAATGCAGCGCCGGAGACTCGGGTTCGATCCTGACTACGGGCGCCGTCTGTACGGAGTTTGTACGTTCTCCCCGTGACCTGCGTGGGTTTTCTCCGAGATCTTCGGTTTCCTCCCACACTCAAAAGACGTACAGGTATGTAGGTTAATTGACTGGGTAAATGTAAAAATTGTCCCTAGTGTGTGTAGGATAGTGTTAATGTGCGGGGATCGCTGGGCGGCGTGGCCTCGGCTGTATCTCTAAATCTAAAATCTAAAAAATCGAAATCTAAAATAATAATAATATTCATTTATTGTCATTGCAACGAGTACAACGAAATTAAAAAATAGCCAATCCTGACGGTGCGTACAAACATATATGCAATAAATGCAAAAACAAATAAATACATAAATACAATTAAATACAATTATATTAAGTACAAGATTTTTTAACGGTGTTGCCTAGTGCAAAGGTAGTGTGCCTTCACCTCCATCCCAGCAGTGTATTCCAGGCACACACCACCTACTGTGTAAAAAAACTTGCACTACCATCTCCTTTAAACTTTTTCCCTCTCACCTTGAAGCCATGCCTCATAGTCTATAACATTTCTACCCTCAGTTAAAGGTTCTGATGTCTACCTATTTATGCCTCTCATAATTTTATATACTTCTAGCAGGTCTCCCCTTAGCCTCAAACGTTCTGGAGAAAACAATCCAAGTTTTTCCAACCTCTCCTTGCAGCTAATTCAGGCAGCATTCTGGTAAACCCCATTCTGTACCCTCTCCAAAACCTCCGCATGTTTCCTGTAATCATCCTCCCTATGGCAAGATCTAGATATTGCAGCAAACTATAACCTCTTCAATCGACGACATGCTGTGTTGTGGGAAGAGCCAATGGTCGTTTAGGTAGGAACCACTCTTGTCCCTGACTCTGAAGGCGCCATTATTGAGCCATCCTGCACTGTCAGATGACACGCCTGGCCTCTCAGTGAATATGAAATATCCTCTGGCCTGTCTCCTGAATAAACGCAGAGGAGTTCTCTTGGCCATCCTTAATCCCACGGCAAACGTTATTAACAAGGTGTCTCTTGTCTGTGGGTTTATGCCAATTGGAAATTGGCTGCTGCATATCACACATTACAACAACGACAATGCTGCAGAATAGCCTTCATTGGTTGCTAGAAGCTTTCAGACATCTTGAGGTTGTGAAAGTCAATGAATGAGTCCATGTTTTGTTTTTGTTTAATATTTGCATTGATTGTTTGCAATATGACCTTCTCCTTCTCCAGGGCTTACTGAATGAACCAGACTTCAGTGCTGTCCTAACTCAGGTGCACGAGGTAAGTCCCTGCACTTTCCAATTGCTTCCTTTAACAGCAGGTGAATGTAATACTGCACTCTGTTCATTCAGAATTATTGGGAGAATAGAATTTAGGGCGGCACAGTGGAGTAGCAATGGAGTAGCAGTGGAGTAGCGGTGGAGTAGCGGTGGAGTAGCGGTGGAGTAGCGGTGGAGTAGCGGTGGAGTAGCGGTGGAGTAGCGGTGGAGTAGCGGTGGAGTAGCGGTGGAGTAGCGGTGGTGTAGCGGTGGTGTAGCGGTGGTGTAGCGGTGGAGTAGCGGTGGAGTAGCGGTGGAGTAGCGGTGGAGTAGCGGTGGAGTAGCGGTGGAGTAGCGGTGGAGTAGCGGTGGAGTAGCAGTGGAGTAGTTACCTTACAGCACCAGAGACCCGGGCTCAAGGCTGTCTTTTTGGAGTTTGTATGTTTTTCCTGTGACCGTGTGGGTTTTCTCTGGGTGCTCCGTTTTGCTCCCACACTCCCATAGATGTACGGGTTTGTAGGTAAATTGGCTTCTGTTAATTGTAGATTGTCCCTGGTGTGTAGGATAGTGCTAGTGTGTGGGTTGATCGCTGGTCAGTGTGGACTCGGTGGGCCGAAGGGCCTGTTTCCACATTATATCTCTCACTGGAATTTAGAAGGAATTTAGAAGGATGAGGGGGGATCTTATTGAAACATATAAGATAATTAGGGGATTGGACACATTAGAGGCAGGAAACATGTTCCCAATGTTGGGGGAGTCCAGAACAAGGGGCCACAGTTTAAGAATAAGGGGTAGGCCATTTAGAACGGAGATGAGGAAGAACCTTTTCAGTCAGAGAGTGGTGAAGGTGTGGAATTCTCTGCCTCAGAAGGCAGTGGAGGCCAGTTCGTTGGATGCTTTCAAGAGAGAGCTGGATAGAGCTCTTAAGGATAGCGGAGTGAGGGGGTATGGGGAGAAGGCAGGAACAGGGTACTGATTGAGAGTGATCAGCCATGATCGCATTGAATGGCGGTGCTGGCTCGAAGGGCTGAATGGCCTACTCCTGCACCTATTGTCTATTGTCTATCGTCTAAAAACAAGTCTAGAAATGTCTTTCATATCAAAAATCCAACTCTCGCTGCTCTTCCCCATCGCTCCTGAAACATAACTGCTTTCCATTTTACTGCCTTTCTCTGGAGAGCTCTCCGCAGTTTATGAAAATAATACCAATGTCTAGTTTGCTGGTTTCAGTGCGTTATTAAATTAGCCAAGACATCGTGCCGTGTAATGGTGTTTTATTATAGTTGTGCAGCAGGCGACCCATCAGTCTGCATTTGCGTTCTACAAGATATGTGAAATGTTTGTCTGTGGCGGGTATTATCAGGCAGCACATTTTCCTTCTGTTGTCTGTGCCAGGGCTTTGAGATGAAGACATTTGCGGGACCTGTATTTGCACAGTTCCGAAGAATGCTGGGGATGAGTGAGGGCGACTACCAGCAGTCTCTCAGCTCCGAGGGATTCTACCTGCAATTCATCAGCAACTCCAAGAGCAAAGCTAACTTCTTCTTAACGTGAGTGAGATCATCATCGGCAGAGGACCAGTCAATAAGTGTTGAAGCAACTCTGCAGCTGATGGCTCCATCAGCAGCAAAAAAACCCTGATTACTCCGGGGGCAGACGGGTATACTGTCGGCCCGGGAGTGGCAAGCATCCATACCATCCTTGCCCGCAACCCCCTCTCCATCTATTCTTCATTTTCATCCTCCCTGTCCTTGCCACCTTCTCATCTCTATTCCATCTCCATTCCTAACTCCCTATCTGCCCCTCAACCCATTCCATTCCCCCTATTCTTCTTCTCCATCACTATCTCTATTCCCTTTCAATAATCTTCCTCTTGGCAAGCCACGAGCTTATCCTTTCTGCCCATCTCCGCTCCTGACCCGCTTTATTCCCTTGGCATACCTTGGTATGACAGTGATGATTATTGAAAGGCTAGGGTGGGGGGAACCACTTAATCCATTTTTATTTGACACAGGAATGACAAGAGGATTTTCTTGAAAACACAGGAAAAGAGAGAGATAGAGTTTCTTCTGACAAACCTCCGGTCCTACCTGCAACACATGGAGAGGTACCCGCACTCCCTGCTTGTAAAGTTTCTAGGTAAGTGGCGGGAGGAAGATTTCAGGGCTAAACATTTTAATAAAAGACCTCCTGCAGGGGCTCAGTCGAGGCAGTGTGTGACTGAAAGATACAGACTGGGAGATCCAACCTGCAACTCTAGCCTATATTACGTGATCTCAGTTAGGATGGGCCCTGTCGGATGGGAAGAGTCTACCTGCTCTCCAATTCTGAATGTTGCGCACTAAACCACAATTTTATGAATGTAGCAAAGATAGAGGCTTCGTAAGCCAACTAATCCAGGGTGGTGTTTCAGCTCCAAGTAAGCCGCCTCCTCAACCCTTTACATTTTGCCCAAACAACATCTCTTTCTACTTCCTCCTCTCTCGAGTATTGACGTCTCCTTAAATCAATCTCGGCTATTCATTCAGGACATGGATGGTATTGATAACTCCAACATTCATAGCCAACAAGGTGACTCCTTACACGGTCGCAAACCAGACATTGAAAGTAGCTGTCAGATGGAGACTTCCAAGATTTGAATCCAGAGGTGTGTATTTGGCCCTTGTCCTTCTTGATGTTGGAGATTATCAGGGACTGTTGGATCTTATTAGCCTTGGTTGCAGCCCATCTAGGAGAAGTTAAAATCTATAAATAAGGCCACAAGTATCTTAAAGAGTGTCTCAAGAATCACATATATGTTGTATATTAGTGTAATATCTCATGTCACTCATGTTGTGTGTCATGCTTTTGTAGTTACGCCCCTTTAGCTTTTGAGTGACCACTGCTTGTGTGATTCGGGTTAGTGTAAGTGGAACGTGTAGGCGTGAGGTCGTGCTTGCTATGTAGTTAATAAAGTCTTTGGATCATTATCCAGGTGTAAGGCTTCTGTTATTATACAGACAACACAACAATGTGAGACCTTAATTAATACCTATGCTAGAACACAATGTCAGATTTTTAAAATATATATAATTAGACGTACCTCTGACTTCTCCGTATCATCCAACATTAATATATTTATTTATTCTCCATGCCACCATTCACTTGAACTCTGTTAAATGTTTTCCTGAGTGTTGACTTGCACCAGGTCCTTTCATTCTGACTCACAGCAATCCCTCACTTTAAAAATTTGGATTCTTTTTAACCCTCCCTTAGTTGCATCCATCCTTTTCCCTAAAGTCTGGTCTAGGCCCACAACAAACCACAGTTGTACTGGGACACAGTTGTACAGTTGTAAGAGAAACTGGTACCAATCATTTCATGCCGAGGACATCACTGCAGGATTGCTTGCGGTCTGATTTTAACTACCTTCAGCCTCTTCGTCAATGACTTGCTTCTGTCATTGCCTCAGATGTGGGGATCGACACAAAAAGCCGGAGTAACTCAGCGGGACAGGCAACATCTCTGGAGAGAAGGAATGGGTGAAGTTTCGGGTCAAGGCCCATCTTCAGACTAGTCAGGGAAAAGGAAAACGAGAGATCTAGACGATGATGTAGAGAGATATAGAACAATGAATGAAAGATATGCAATAGAGTAACGATGATAAAGGAAACTGGCCATTGTCAGCTGTTTGTTGGGTGAAAACGAGAAGCTGATGTGACTTGGGTGGGGGAGGGATGGAGAGAGAGGGAATGCCGGGGTTACTTGAAGTTAGAGAAATCAATATTCATACCACTGGGCTGTAAGCTGCCCAAGCAAAATATGAGATGCTCCAATTTGCATTAAGCCTCACACTGACTATGGAGGAGACCTAAGACAGAAAGTGTGTGGGAATAGGAAGGAGAATTAAAGTGTTTAGCAACCGGGTAGGTCCAGGCAGACTGAGCGAAGGTGTTCAACAAAACGAAGGCCCAGTCTGCGTTTGGTCTCGCCAATGTATGAGTCCACAACGGATACAGTAGATGAGGTTGGAGGAGGTGCAAGTAAACCTCTGCCTAACCTGAAAGGACTGTCGGGGTCCCTGGACAGAGTCTAGGAAGGAGGTATAGGGACAGGTGCTGCATCTCCTGCGGTTGCAGGGGAAGGTACCTGGGGAGGGGTGGTTTGGATGGGAAGGGATGAGTTAACCAGGTAGTTGCGGAGGGAATGGTCTCTGCGGAAGGCAGAAAGGGGTGGAGATGGGAAGATGTCACTAGAGGTGGGATCCCGTTGGAGGTGGCGAAAATGTCGGAGGAGTCTGTGTGTATGCGACGGCTGATGGGGTGAAAGGCAAGGACTAGGGGGGCTCTCTCTCTGGTAACATAAATACGTTGGCTGTAAGTGCAGATCTGTGGCTGGGCACAGTGCAGCAAGTGATATAGCCCCTGATTCCCTAAAGTCTTGTGCTATCAAGAAGTCCAAAGTGGTTTGTAAGTAAACTTTTTTACACTAGTGGCTTGGATCTGGAAGCACGCTAAGGTATGTTAACGGTGAGATATAAATGTAAGCTGTTGTTGTATGTTTTGGAGATGCATTTTGTCTTTTAGTATTACATACCTAGAGACACAGCAACAGCTGAGGGAGGGAGTTATTTTTGCAATTGGCCCATGAGGGCTTAATTCCTGTTGCTTGAACCCTGGGCGAGCGACACATCTATTTACTTGTTCTTGAATAATGTCAAGGGGAGCCCATTGTATTCTTAACAACTTACCAATCTCCAGGGAGATCGGAGTGTTGTTGCACCTTCTGCCTCAAGGGAGTATTCCAAATGGTAAACTTTGAGGATGTTACTGTTACCATTTATGATGCTATTTGAAGCTCTTATCAAATTACCGCCTGGTAATCAGTGTGTGGTAGCCATTGTCCTGCATATATTGAACAACAACATACTCCACAATGAACCATTGTTGACAAACAGGGCTGTAATGTGCTCCTGTGAATTGCAAACATTGCTGAGCTGGAGTCACAGTCAGTAACATTCAGCTGTCAGATCTCGCTCTCCTTCAAAGACGTGTATGCTCAACAGGTCCCCAGCAACCCATTAGGCACCTGACTGACATGATACCTTCTTCCAAAGATAGACACAAAAAGCTGGAGTGACTCAGCAGGACAGGCAGCATCTCTGGAGAGAAGGAATGGGTGACCCTTCCGGGTCGAGACCCTTCTTCAGACTTCAGTCTGAAGAAGATTCTCGACCCAAAACACTCAGTAGTGTTCACACCTTTGTTTACAAGGGATGACAAAACACCCTTGCATTCAACTTGCCTCCAGGGGTGATATCCCTTCCCTTGTTTGTGGACTCTGCCCCTTAATATCCATTGGCGGGACTCTGCCCCTGATGCCCCATTCCAAAAATGCTGGAGGGCAGACGTGGAGGGCAGTGGTGCCATATTGTGGCTTTTCTTTGCCACCTAATGTCACTCTACAGGAGGGTAGAGTGTGACAGTCTTTACTTCCAAGTGTTCTCAGCTGCAAAGAGCAGATACCACAGAGGGAGGTGGCGGTATCCTTGTTCTGAGGCCAGTTTTCTTGCATAGATTTAAAATGTTTGGCGTATCCAATCTCTCCTGGTGTTCTTTACAAGCCATAGTTCTAATGGGATGCACCATCCATCTGCCCCTGATTGTTTTTGAATGTTGTCATGATACCAACTCTTGCCGTTCGAGCTTGAATCGCTCAATCGTTTGTGTTCCAAGTATTTATTTTGCTCTCTTGCATGTAATCATATTTCAGTGCTTTTTTTTGTAGTATTTGTCATTTAAGGATCTGGTTTTAATTCATTGTGAATCCTGAAATTGCACTTCTCTTCGTCATCTTCCAATTTAATTTTATAAACCTGAAAATACTGAGAGCAGATTGTGTCAAAATTCAACCACCTTTCACTTTACTTGGCCTCAAAAATCCATTTCATTGCTAATCACAAAGAACTTGTAGACAACAATACATACTCCCACATAAGGAGACACCGAGTGCTGGAGTAACTCAGCAGGTCAGGCAACATCTCAGGAGCGCATGGATAGGAGACATTTTGGGTCGGAAGCCCCAGTATTGACAATCTAACTCAACAAGCTGGCAGAAAGGACCAAATGACACAATCCCAAGTCCCCAATTGTAAATATTAACACATTGCTGGGGGCCACTGTAAATGCCAACACTTTCCCTGGAGACCCTTATAACACTCATGGAGATCCTTTGTAAATTCTGCCTCTCTCCCTAAGGAACCCTATAAATATGTGTGCATTCCTGGGGGATGCCTATACTTACAGTATGTTCCCCAGGGATTCCCAGGAATACCACCACTCTCCTGGGAACAAACTGGGAACATTGAAAGGTCTCTGAGACCTCCCTGCAAATATAGACATCATCCTTGGAAGCCCCTTCATCACACCACAACCAAATGGAGAATAGTGCTTTAGTTACCACAAAGTAGCTTCTATTTATAACAAAAAAACAAAAATAATGCACTCATTCGGAAAAATAGTAATAAAATCATGTAATTTTTGGTTCACTTCACTTAATTCAGCTTTTTATATCTTTTATTACGTTTTGAGTCTGTGGTCCTTGTGAATCTTTTAGTTCTGATTAATTAATTGAAACTGTCTGTTCATGGTCACATATTCTCCTTCTTTACTTGCAGGTGTGCACAGTATAAAGATACCTCGCGAGGGGAAGGTGAGCCAGTGCTTGCATTCGCTACAGTGTACAATTGGAAAGGGCTTAATCCAAACTATTGCTACCCTCAGGTACTTGCCACGACAGTGATAGGTGGCTACAGGTGAGGGGGAAGGATGACTGGAAGATTGGTGGACTAAGTGACAAAGGCTAGAGGTGATAAGGAAACAAACCGTACCAGGCCCTGGTGAGACCGCACCTGGAGTACTGTGTGCAGTTTTGGTCTCCAAATTTGAGGAAGGATATTCTTGCTAATGAGGGCGTGCAGCGTAGGTTCACTAGGTTAATTCCCGGAATGGCGGGACTGTCGTATGTTGAAAGGCTGGAGCAATTAGGCTTGTATACACTGGAATTTAGAAGGATGAGGGGGGATCTTATTGAAACATATAAGATAATTAGGGGATTGGACACATTAGAGGCAGGAAACATGTTCCCAATGTTGGGGGAGTCCAGAACAAGGGGCCACCGTTTAAGAATAAGGGGTAGGCCATTTAGAACGGAGATGAGGAAGAACTTTTTCAGTCAGAGAGTGGTGAAGGTGTGGAATTCTCTGCCTCAGAAGGCAGTGGAGGTCAGTTCGTTGGATGCTTTCAAGAGAGAGCTGGATAGAGCTCTTAAGGATAGCGGAGTGAGGGGGTATGGGGAGAAGGCAGGAACGGGGTACTGATTGAGAGTGATCAGCCATGATCGCATTGAATGGCGGTGCTGGCTCGAAGGGCTGAATGGCCTACTCCTGCACCTATTGTCTATTGTCTATTGTCTATTATCAAATGGGTGGAGGTGAAAAGAACTAACGGGGAAGTATTGTAGTCCATACACGTAAGGGAGGATGCAGTTCTGGATTTAATTTTAGGGATGGAACCTGCTACTGGTGGAAGGGTATTATCAGTGAGAGAGCATTTGGATGATGGTTAACACAAGCCTACTAGGTTTACCATAATGTGTAGGAAGAAATTGCAGATGCTGGTTTAAAATCGAAGATAGACACAAAAAGCTGGAGTAACTCAGCGGGACAGGCGACATCTCTGGAGACAAGGAATGGGTGATGTTTTGGGTCGAGACCCTTCTTCGGACCATAATAACGAAAGAGGACAGATATACACCATGAGTAAAGGTTTGCACATAGGAAAAAGTTGATTTTAATAAATTTGAGGTGAGGTTTTCCAAAAATGATCTTAAAAGCAGGCACATGATGTTAAATAACTAAGTAATGTATTGCCACCAAAAATACATATGACTCCCAAATCTGGAGTCCTATAAAAGATCAGGGCAAACCAAAACTAGCAGGAACTTAATGCTGCAGGAAGCATCTCTGGAATGCCAGAGATTGTGAAGAGACTTGATAGAAGTATATATAAATTATGAGAGCCATAGGTAGGGTAGACAGTCAGAACCTTTTTCCCAGGGTGGGAATATCACATATTAGAGGGCATAGCTTCAAGGTGAGAGGGGTAAAGTTCAAAATACACAAGTATTTCTTATACAGAAGGTGATGAGCGCCTGAAACATGGTGCCGGGGGTGATGATTGAGGCAGATACGATGAAGCATTTAAGGGACTTTTGGATAGGCACAAGGATATGCAGGGGATGGAGGAAATATGGATTATATGCCGCCAGATGAGAGTTGGTCTTGGCATCATGTTTGGCCTGGACATTGTGAGCCAAAGGGCCTGTTGATGTGTTGTCCTGTTCTTTGTTCTAAGTTCTCAAATTTGAAAAAAGCTAATTTTAATAAAGTTGGGACGTACTTGTTGTTCAGTCTATAACTGAGCAATGTATTGCCACAAAGAATGGTATGCGTCCCAAGTCTCAAGTCCCGTTAAAAATCAAGGTAAGCCAAAATCAACAGAACATTATTGTTGCAGCAAGCTCAGTGGTAGCTGGAGAGTGCAGGGGTGGACGTATAGTGGAATTAGAGGACAAAACAAATGGTGTTGGAATATACAAAGAACCAGAAGTTCTGACTTCACAAATGTGGAGCACAACACAGACATTGTGATTAAAGAGTTGGGATGGGAATTGGTTGGGATGAACATGCTGAGGGAAAATTACAAAGACATTTCGCATTTTTGAATGTGGATACATCAGAAGGCCTGGTTGAAATGCAGTTCTATTTTTGATGGTACAAGTCAGAATCACTAAAATGATGAAAACTTGATTTTCAAATGTTTACAATTGTTATTTATTTTTTTGTTTATTAAAGTTATTAGTTTATTAAATTAGAAGTTGATTGGTCATCAAATCAAAACAGAAGAGGGGGGAATTATGAAAAAATTGCTGCGAAATGTAACTTAATTTTTAATTCATGAGCGTGTTGGCCACTATTTGTCTTAAAATAAAACATTGTTGAAAAGTATCCTAGGTTGTCAACAGGTGCAAGGAGGTGAAGCAGCAGAAAGTCTGGCCGATATTTTCCCATCATTCTTCCTGAGAAACTGCAACTATTATATTAAATAGGTGATCAACCCCAAATGTGAACTCTGTTTCTCTCCACTGATACCTCCTGACCTACTGAGAAGTTTCAGCATTTTATAGTTTTATTTCAGATTTCCAGCATCTGCTGCATTTATTTTTGGACTTGTATACGTGAATGGGTTAAAGTAAATGCCGTCCAGTCTACCTTAAGGTTGCATTGGGTAAATGATTCGGAAAAATTTAGAGCTTTCAATATTAAGTGATATTTATAAAAAGGCATGAAAAGATGATGTTTCACTGACATACATTTTTCAAGGGGGCAACAATGAGTTTTGATGCAAGTATCCATTTGGTGAAGTCAAAATGAATTTTAAATGACAAAGTTTACAAAACAATCAAAGGAGAGTCAGTGGATGTTATTTACCTAGATTTTCAGAAAGCCTTTAATAAGGTGTCACACATGAGGCTGCGATGGAAGATGAGAGCCCATGGTATCAAAGGGCAGATACTAGCATGGATGGCAGAGTGGCTGGATGACAGAAGGCAAAGAGTGGCAAGCAAGGGGGCTTTTTCTGGTTGGCTGCCTGTGGCTAGCGGAGTTCCGCAGAGGTCGGTGCTGGGGCTGCTACTCTTCACGTCGTATATTAATGATTTGGATGAGGGGATTGTGGCCACGTTTGCAGATGATTCAAAAATAGGTGGAGGGGCAGGTAGCGTAGAGAAAGCAGGGACTCTTCAGATGGACTTGGACAGGTTGGGAGAGTGGGCAGAGAAGTGGCCGATGGAATATCGTGTAGCAAAGTGTGGAGTCATGCATTTGGTAGCAGGAATAAAGGCGTAGACTATATTCTAAATGGGGAGAGAATCCAGAAATCGGAGGTGCAAAGGGACTTGGGAGTGCTGGTGCAGGATTCCAAAAAAGTTCATCTGCAAGTCGAATCGATAGTAAGGAAGACAAACGCAATGCTCACATTTATTTCAAGAGGGCTAGAATACAAAAACAGGGGTGTAATGCTGAGGCTCCATAAGGTACTGGTCAGGCTGCATTTGGAGTACTGTGAGCAATTTTGGGCACCATATCTGAGGAAGGATGTGCTGGCTCTGGAGAGAGTCCAGGGGCAGGTTTACACAAATGATCCCAGGAATGAGTGGGTTAACATATGATGAGCATTTGACGGCACTGGGCCTGTACTCACTGGAGTTTAGAAGGATGAGGGGAGACCTCATTGAGACTTACCGAATAGTGAAAGGCTTGGATAGAGTGGATTTGGAGAGGATATTTCCACTAGTGGGAGAGTCTAGGACTAGAGGCCTCAGAATTAAAGGACTTTCCTTTAGGAAAGAGAAGAGGAGGAATTTCTTTAGTCAGAGGGTGGTGAATCTGTGGAATTCTTTGCAACAGAAGGCTGAGGAGGCCAAGTCAATGGATATTTTTACGGCAGAGATAGATAGATTCTTGATTAGTACGGTTGTCCAGGGTTATAGGGAGAGTGCAGGAGAATGTGGTTAGGAGAGAGAGATAGATCATCCATAATTGAATGGCGGAGCAAACTTGATGGGCCAAATGGCCTAATTCTGCTCCTATCACTTATGACCTTATGACACTAAGATGCAAAAAAAAGGATGATTGGCATTTATGTAATGCATCTCATGACCATAGTTGGACACAATCACCGCTGTGACATAGAAATGCTTTGGTCACTTTGCAATAATGTAGCACTGTCCAGCTTTGGCATGTCTCTAATGACTTTTACAAATTTTTACAGATTCTCCATGGAGAACATACTGTTGGGTCGCGTTATAGTTTAGTTTGAGGACAGCTCTGCTCAAGACCGCAAGAAATTGCAGAGACTTGTGAGTGTGGTCTAGTCCATCACACAAACCAAACATCCCACCATCGACCCTTCTTCACACTGCCTCAGAGAAGCAGCCAACATAATCAAAGACTTGTCCTACCCAGGTCATTCCTCCATCCCCTGCTCCTGTCCGGCAGAAGGGACAGAAGCTTGAAAGTGCACGCCATCAGACTCAGGAGCAGCTTCTTTCTCTTTCTTATCAGGCTTCTGAATGGTTCTTCCATAAGCTAGGGTGCTTCCAATTCTCCTCTACACCATTGTGGCCATTGTATTTTGTCTATGGAAATGATGCACTGCAATGCTGAGAAATATATTGTGCACTCTGTATCTTCCCCGTTGCTCTATCTACAGTACTTGAGTTTGACTAGATTGTGTTTATGGATAGTATATCCGATCTGTTTGGATAGCATACAAAACAAAGGTTTTCACTCTACCTCGGTTCAAATGAGAATAATAAATCTAAACCTACTTAAGATGGGATGGGAGCAGGGGAAGAGGGTTTTGTGACCTCTGTTGCCGTTGGTCCCCAATACTGTAATTTTTTTATCACAACATTTCTATTTTTAACAGAAGTACTTCATCATAATGCAGAGTGTGTTTTACCCCGATGAGCGAATACAAGCCCGGTATGTAGTCACTTTAAGTGTTGATTTACATGTGAAATAAGTGAACATCCCCTTTTAATTTTTATTAGGTCTTCTTCAGTCTGCACTCCTCGTATTGTGTTGGACTAATTACTGCTTTTACTGGTCTGCACATAACCAAGGAGACATCTTATAGCCATTCAGACTGTTTCCACTATTCCCCAAGGAAGAGTAAGAGGGATTGAAAGCAACTTTTAGGTGCAATAAAGCTTTGAATGCATTAAGATGGCATTTGCTTTTGCATTTGCATTCTTAATGTTCTGAACCGCTACATTTCCTCTCACCAACCTTCTAAACCACTTAGCCCGTGAGTGTGACAGCAATTACTGTGTTAAGCTGTTAACCAACATTACTGTTTTCCCCAGGTATGACGTCAAGGGTTGCCAGGTTAGTCGATGGACAGAACCTGTCCCCGAGGGTAGCAACATCATTGTGGTTCTTAAAGACATGAACTTTGAAGGGAACACGATTGGCCTGGGTAAAGATCAATTTTCAGTGCTTGTATATTCATCTCCCTGTGTCAATTCACCCTTCTCTTTGTAGCGGTAGCGTAGCGGTAGAGTTGCTGCTTTACAGCGAATGCAGCGCCGGAGACTCAGGTTCGATCCTGACTACGGGTGCTGCACTGTAAGGAGTTTGTACGTTCTCCCCGTGACCTGCGTGGGTTTTCTCCGAGATCTTCGGTTTCCTCCCACACTCCAAAGACGTACAGGTATGTAGGTTAATTGGCTGGGTAAATGTAAAAATTGTCCCTAGTGGGTGTAGGATAGTGTTAATGTACGGGGATCGCTGGGCGGCATGGACTTGGTGGGCCGAAAAGGCCTGTTTCCGGCTGTATATATATGATATGATATGATAAAATGATTGCTGTAGCTGTTAATTTTGATACTGATGTTATAATCTCATTGGGCAAATGGGAATTACTGATGAATTCCAGGCCACCCCTAGTGCAACCTGAACTTCCAGAATTAATTTCCTGTACATATTGGTTGTAAATTGTTAAATCTACAACTTGAGTTCAAAAGATAAAAGCTAGTGATCTGTGAGAATTAATAATGTTCAGTGATAGTTAATACCTACACCTATTAAACTGATGATATTGTTTCCCAACTGATCAACTTCACGGTTTAAGGAAGTGCTTGATGTCGGAGTGGTGGTGTTTACGCAGTGAATGCTCAGTCCTCATGTAAAGAGGGAAGAGGGGGCACATGAGCAACCTCTCACATGTTCTAACGACTGGGTTTGACACCCAACCTGGGACAGTTTATAATTTACAATCAGATCTGAAGTGGAGTGGATGATAAGCCAAACCAACCCCTTCTCCACCATTCCATGGGAAATTATTCCCCTGGCCGCGAAGAACCAAATTCCCATCGGTTTGGAGGAAAGATGATTTTTTCATTACCTTTTGTGACAAGTGATAGCATTCAAGAGCAGCTGCGATAATCTCCATCTGTACAGATTATTTAATGTGCCGAAGCAATCCAAGGCATTCCCTGTGCACAATGTCAAGGAGTTGTGCAAAAATGGAGGACCAGAAGCTTGGTCGAAAAGAGAAGTTCTACGGTTCATGTTAAAGGTGCAGGGAGGGAGATGACTGATGGAGGGTTTTAGTGTGGGAACTCCAGAGGATGGAGCCCAGCAACTAAACTGAATGGAGCAAGTGGTGGAGAAAATCACATGAGGGGATGGAGGAGGTTGTTGGGATGGAGGAGGTTAGAGTTCGGGAAGGATTAGGACCATGAAAAGCTTATGGGAATTTTATGGCTCAAGGAATGCAACCGGGCATTGCAATTCCTGCCTAAGAACCAAAGATAGATGCAAAATGCTGGGGTAACTCAGCGGGACAGGCAGCATCTCTGGAGAGAAGGAATGGGTGACGTTTCAGGTCGAGACCTGCCTGTCCGGCTGAGTTACTGCAGAATTTTGTGTCTATCTTCGTTTTAAACCAGCATCTGCAGTTCCTTCCTACACTGCCTAAGTACCAGTTGTGATCACCCTAACTGTACTGTCCTTTTGATCTTTCTACGTTGCTTTGGATTCCTGAAACGTTTTGTTCCAGATCAGCAACGATCCTGGATTGTGCGGCAAGTGAACATTGATACGGAATATCTCCGGGCACTTAACGTCCTGGACTACAGCCTCCTGGTGGCCCACCAGCCTCTGCACCTTGACGAGCGGCGGCAGAGCTGGTCCTTTGCAAATGTCATTCTCCGGACCAAGAAGTAAGTAGCTTTAGAGACACAGGCCATCCGGATGTGGAGAGGATGCCTCCAGCAGTGGGAGAGTCTTGGACCAGAGGGCACAGCCTCACAATAAAAGGACGTACCTTTAGAATGGAGATGAAGAGGAATTTATTTAGCCAGAGGGTGATGAATCTATGGAATTCCTTGCCATAAAGGAAGTCAAGTCATTGGGTATTTTTAAATTGGAGATTGACAGATTCTTGATTAGTAAGGGTGTCAAAGGGTATGGAGAGAAGGCAGTAAAATGGGGTTGAGAGGGAAAAATAGATCAACAATGATAGACTGGTGGAGCAGACTCAATAGGCCGGATAGCCTAATTCTGCTCCTGTGTCTTATGAACCCCCAGCTCATCATGAACCTGTGCATAAATCATGAACGAACAAGGTCTAGCACATGCGTCAAGGGCCCAAATGCTGCCTCCTGTGTTGCACAATTCCATGGGTACGATTGATGCTGGTCTTCTATTCTTCAGTTGACAGGTCAACATTATCATGGTTCAAGTCCCACTTCGGGCACTTAAGGTATAATCCAGACCGATACCTCCTGTATTGAAGCAGTGCTTCTAAGATGTTTTCTTTCAGAGGAGACCTTAAACCAGAATCATATTAACCTAATTGGGTAGAATTAAAGATCCTTCAATCATTGTGATGAAGCAAACTGTAATTTTGTCCCAGTGTCCTAGGAAGGACAATATTGATCCCTGAAATAACATAATGAAACAGCTTGAGCATTCCCATGATGTGCTGGTTTGTAGGTTAATTTCCCTTTGTAAATTGTGGTATGTAGGGAGTGGATGCAAAAGTAAGATAACACAGAACTGGTGTGAATGGGTGATTGCTAGTCGGTGTGGACTTGGTGGGACGAAGAGTCTGTTTCCATACTGTATCTTTTAATCAATCAAAATACAAAGTCAGGAACTCAGCGAGTCAGGCAGGATCTGTAAAGGGAGTGGACAGACATTGTTTCAGGTCAGGATCCTTCTTCAGACTTCATCTGTTCATTTTCTTCACAGATGCTGCCTTAATCGCCGAGTTCCTCCAGTACTTTGTGTTTTACTCATGACCTCAGCATCTAACGTTCCTTGAGTGGCCATTAAAGCAGTTTATCTGACCACTGCTCCATGTCTGCATGTGGAGCCTCAATGTTATGAAATTGGCCAGGTTTCCCTGTGTTATTACAGTGGCTGCGTTTCAAAGAAATAATTAATTGACTGTGTAGCACTTTGGGATGCATTCAGGTGAAGATAAACCTTAGAGAACTCCATTCCCCTCCCCTACAGATCGATGCCCGGTGGAGGCAGCCCCAGTCACTCAACCGGGACCCCAGTTCCAGGGCTGGTGGAGGAAGAATCGACTGTGCTGGTGTCTGAGGTTGTAAGTGGCACGGACGAGTGCCACGTCAAGGAGGTCCCCAAGGCAACGTTGTCCTCAGTAGACACCAGTGGGTCAGAGATGGAGCTGACCGAAGTGTCGGTGCAGAATCGGCGACTGCTGCCCAGATCCCAGAACTCCTTGCACATCATCGACGGGGCCCAGACCCGCTACTTTGTGGGAATCATCGACGTCTTCACCGTGTACGGGTTCCGTAAGAAGCTGGAGTACCTGTGGAAATCCATCAGATATCGGGGCCAGTCCTTCTCCACTGTCCATCCTGACAAATATGCCAAGCGACTGTGCCAGTGGGTGGACGACCACACAGTTTAGGAGCTGGGGTAGCTTGAGGGGAGGGTGGGGAAACACTGGGGAAGAGGGCTAGAGTTCAGAGTGAGTGAGAGCGGTGAGGCTAACTTCTGCCACTGGGCATAGTCTATGACCCGACAGGTCACGGGGTGGGAGGCTGTCCTCCTGAAGGAGCAGACACAGCCTTGCCAACAGAAGCATCAGTGTCAGGCACTGGGGGACACTGGCCTGCTTCTGTGCTGTAAAATTCTTGGTGTAAAGACGTCAACATTGCACTTGCTAGAAGCCACTTTCAAATCAAAATACGAGAACAAATTCACTGGTCACCGCATGGAAAAGCTGTCCAGACTTGCATGATGCTCCAGACTGCCTTAAATGGAAGGAGAAAGGAAGCTCTATAATTGAACCTTAAGTATAGTATGTGTACCCAATTCCTCTTCTTTAACAAAGGTAAAGCTTGCTTTTTAAAAAAAATACTGCATGCAGCAAATCAGAGCTCCAGAACACACAGCTGGTCTTGGTCGGCTCACTCCACACAATCTAATCTTCAAATGTCAATGCCTCCCCTGACTAAAACTGCTGCTCTAGCCAACAAAGGGCAGTGCCCACTCAATCTTCATCAGGGTAAACAGTGGGCAGGAATCGAAGAACTCCATATCAGGGTAAAAACACCTGCTAATACCAAACCCAGTACCAGGTCAGCAAAGTGAGGGCATGGTATCTTGACCAAGATCAAACTTCACGTTGCTAGTTGATTGTAAATCACAATAACACAAATGGCTCCAGCAACTAATTTGCAGAAGAACATATTTTCTGTATTTCCTTATGACATAACAGCAGGCCATCATTGTTATCATATCATATCATATATATACAGCCGGAAACAGGCCTTTTCGGCCCACCAAGTCCGTGCCGCCCAGCGATCCCCGTACATTAACACTATCCTACACCCACTAGGGACAATTTTTACATTTACCCAGCCAATTAACCTACATACCTGTACGTCTTTGGAGTGTGGGAGGAAACCGAAGATCTCGGAGAAAACCCACGCAGGTCACGGGGAGAACGTACAAACTCCTTACAGTGCAGCACCCGTAGTCAGGATCGAACCTGAGTCTCCTGCGCTGCATTCGCAGTAAAGCAGCAACTCTACCGCTGCGCTACCGTGCCGCCCAGATATTCTATTAAGATATTTGGACAGTACATGGATAGGAAAGGTTCGGCAAGCTATGTGGGCAAATGCGACTAGTTTAGATGTGGCATCTTGGTCGGCACCGACAATTTGGGCAGAAAGGCTGGTTTCCATGCTGTATCACTCTATAACTCAATCTTTGCAGTCTCTTTAGCAATCTCTGACCTATACTAATTTCCTTTTAATCTATCTCCCCTACATTCCCATTAACTCCCCCAGATTGGATCACTCACCGAAACACTAGGGGCAATTTGCAGCAGCCAATTAACCTACCAACCCATGCTTCTTTAAGATGTGGGTGAAAACCAGAAAACCTGGAGGAAATCCATGCAGTCACAGGGAGAACGTACAAACTCTGCAGTAAGGCAGCAGCTTCACTAGTTGCACCACTGTGCTGCCCCAAATAAAATGGTGAAAATAATTTTTTGAGAGTTCCTAATTACAGCAAGTTGGGATATCCTGTTTTCAAAGGGTGAGTGAGGATTGCTGATACCATGATTATTTGGATTAACGATTAAAGGAATTGGGCATTTTATTGGCACGGTATTATTTTGGGGAAAGTCAACAGCAGTAAGATTATTTGGACAGTTCTCAAACACTTAAGTGGTACGGGTATGATGTCCACATGGAGACCTGTACTGTGTCATCCTGAATACTTGACCTCCTGGGTGTGAATCAGTGACCCGCGGATAGATTTAAGACAATTGGCAAAATAGATTTACATGTACACTTGAAAAGGAAATACTCTTTCCCTCGAATTATTCTCAGTTTTGCATAGCTCAGTGAGGAAGGTGGATTACAGTGTAAGAGTGTTGGTTTGTGAGGAAGATGACTGGTAATGGCAGTGTTCAGTCTGTCACCCAACAGCCTTAAAGTGTTAGCCAGACTGATCCCTAAAATGGGAAATACTGGAAATGTACACAATCCAACAGCAGATTAAAAAGCCTGGCCAATGATCTCGTTGAGCATCCTTTGTTGACAACAACTACTCAAAAGATTGATAGCCTGCCATGTGGCTTTTACTGCATCCCCATTGAATCACGGACGTGAAAATGAATGAGGTGATTCAACACACCCTTGAGGAACTGTATCCTGCAGAACCAGCTCAAAACCAGGACCTCCAACAAAACAGCACACTGCACCCAGATAGAACCACACAGAAACCTATTGGAACCACACAGACACACGGCACCCAGGGAAACCATCTCATATTCTACACCCCAATAAAACCACTTACTCGCTGCGTCCCCATAGAAGCAGCTCATATCTTGAACTCCGATAGAGTTATTAAATATACTGTACTCCAATGGAACTGCTTCATGTGCTGTGACTCTATAGAGCCACCTGTTGTATCATAGGCATATATGTACCATAGAAACACCTCACATATTGCATTCGACAGGCACAAATAATCGGCATTCTAACTCCCATAAACCCAAATGACCCATAGCAAAACCCATTTGATTCATATGACTTGTAATACACATTCGTACCATGTTAGGACACTTAGTAATCCTGGAACCACGATTTGGAAATGATATTTTTTCTTATTTGACGCCACTCTGGACTCTGAACCAGAGGGTTAAGGGTCTCGGTCTCGGGGGTTCAATAAATTTGTATGTAAAATATGGAATCTCAGGCATCGTAAATAATTCATTTGCACTGTGCAATAAAATGATTTTTCCATTCCGTTAACTTTTCGTACACATTGGTCAGAATGAACCAAATCTGAAAACCTCGGGTTTAAACAGAATGTTTCAAAACCTTAACGCACCCCAAAACACTTTGTACCTGACAGAATACTCCAGAAGCTTACTGATTGATCACACAAAGCGCAGCACCAAATGTTGCAGAGCAAGATTCCACAACAGCAATATGATAGGAAGCAGATAATGGCCGGCACGCCCGTGAGAACAACCCGCTGTTCTTGAAAATAGTGGCGAGAGATTCGCCTGACAGCATGTTCTACCTTATGCTCTCAGTGGACAGCGCAAGTGAGGGAAAGCCTCAGACTGGGGATGAGCGGATGTTACAGAGCTGTCCATTCATGGCATTATTACTGCATGAACCCCTGGATTCTCTACAATTGTCCAGTCATCTCTTGCAGGAAGTTTGGATCCAGCTGTTTAATGGTGAACAGAAACAGCTTTTATCAGTGAACTACTGATGGGCCTGAAATGCAGCATCTTCGAGTCGGGGACACAGAATCTGGCCTGACTAGATCACCCAATGTCAGAACTCTTGTCCCATGTTACCTGGGAACCCTCTGTTCCATAGTGTACAAGGGAAATATTATGAATCCAGGAAATCTGAAATAATAAAACACAAAGTTCTGGAGATACTCATTGGATAGATCCAGCACCATTCCCCCACCCCAGTTCATCCCATCACCATGGACATCAGGTTTATTAGTCTCAGTGTGCGCAGCAAGGTACTGACTGAACTCGGGGCCAGCTTTAACCAAGTAGGGTCATTGAACGGAAATATTAAGTCCATGTTCCTCTTTCCACAGAGGCTGCCTGACATGCCGAGTATGTTTTGTTTTTTACTCCCACCTTCTGCTCTCTGCAAACTTCCCCTCATCCATTAGACTGCTTCTGGTATCAGTCAGGTGCTGGAATGAGAGAGGACACATCACAGAGCAATTTAAAGCAGGCGGGATGAGCAAGCTCCACTCCTTTGGTTCGAGTAAATCATGTAGAAGTGGCTTGAGTCAACCTGACCTTGATAGACTCTGCCTCAGAGTGGATGAGTGCACTCTTTGTAGAAAGCAGTCTGTTGGAACTGTTAAAAGCTGGAGAAAGGGAAAGGAATATTTTAAGCAGAATCAGAATAGAAGTGATTTGCTGATCCTGCACGAAATGCTGCGATGAATTGCTTTATATTCCAGCGAAAGAACTGGCCTTGGGGGGTTTGCACCAGGTTTTTCACCAGTGAAGAATGCTGGCTATCGGTTACCCATTACACACTCACACAGTTAGGATCTGTTCCCTCTGCTTTCTGTTGGAGGTTTTCACTTGTTCTTTCTATAGCTGGGACCCTGATTCTGATATGTCAATGGTGCCACCTTTTGGTACAACAATATTTTACTTTATTAAAAATTCTGACGATATATAGGCAGTCCTCAGGTAACGAACAGATTCTGATTTTACAGAAGCACATAAAGACTCTGTTCATAAGTCAGAAAATACACAACATTCACTAGATAAGGTGACCTTATCTCCACAGTGCTTTAATGAATGGCATCAAAAGCACACAAGACATTAAGGAAGAACAATTACTAAAATTGGAGAGAGAGGAAACTAAATCTGACGTTTGTGGGAATGAACATGTGTAGGTGCATTGGAGTTTTGAATTTAATATGGGAGCTCGGTGATGTGTAGGGATGGCCATGAGTCAATGTCCTAAACCAGGAAGGACATGTACGTAAATAGGGAACAGGGACTGCAGTTTAAAACTTTGTAAAAACATGGTAGTAATGAGCTGGGTAGCAGCAGAGTTCATGTGGACATGGTGAAACTCACTATCAGTGGCACATGAGACATAATATGGATAGGTATGATGCATTCTGCAGAGAAATGGCAGTATAAAAGAAGAATTAATGAGTCCATCTTACTCATTCTTGAAAATGGCAGAGCACGTTAACAAGGCATTTGAGAAATGGGGATATGGAATACAAAATTAAAATTCATGCTAATACTTCACAAATTTTTGATTGGGATTCACTTCATGGGATTTTGCACAATCGTTGGCATCAAATTTAAGAAGGCAGAGAGGAAATAGGGATGAGAGGTGGGTAGGATGTTTGTGGAGAGTTTGGAGAAGCCACGATTCTTCTCTTGAGAGCAGGTAAGTTTATGGGGTAAACTCAACATGATTTCAAAGCTATGAGGGGTTTTGGTAGAGCGAGCAGGAACATTGTGTTTCCTCTTTGGTGGCTGAGAATTACAGATTGTTTTACAAAGTAACGTTCCAGACGGGAGGGAATGTGAGCTGGTATTTCTTCACTCAAGCAGCAAGTTGCAGCTGGTAGAATTGCTGAATCTCTAGCTCAAGTCCTGCACCTGGAAGAGGAGGAAGTCGCTGATGACAAGGCAGACGAGAGAGAGTTCCCTGGCATCATCTCCGAGTGGCATGGAGAGAAGCTACTGCCATGTTGTACTGACACAGTTACCCAAAGAGAGCACAGTGATATCATTCACACATATCTAGTTCTTAGAATAAACAACTTTATTAAAGTTGCAGCTTTGTAACACTTGTTGCAAATCACGTGAACTCCAGTGGCATTTAGGATGCACCACAGAATGTTATTGCTACTGCAGGAGCAAGAAGGGATCACAGACATTGGACAGAGATATGGATAGGAAATATTTAGAGGGCCATGGGCTAAGTGCAGGCAAATAGGATGAGCCCAATATGCCAACTTGGCTGGTATGGGACAAGTGGGCTTTTCAGACACTGATACTTCCCCCAGACAACTGACATGATGAAAGTTTGACCAGGTGACCTAACATACAAAGCTATTCCTGTAAGCTTGTATTTCTCCAGAAATATGTGGAGAGCTGAGACTATATGAGTTCACCCCTCATGACCTGTTTTGCAGGTGCACATGCATTGCTTATTATCCATGGATGAAGGTACCGATTACCTAAACTTTGCACGGGCTTGCTGCAAAAACCGTGCACACATTTGAAAAGAGCACTTTTCCCAGACAGATAAAAACATTTCCCTTGCCTTTGGTGCTCTCGATTGACTTTTTGCTTCAAATAAGGAGGTCTTTGTGCAGCATCTTAACAAGAGTGCTGCTGATTAGCAAGATGATCATAGCAGTTGTGAGCAACATTCCAGCAGGTTGATGGGTTTTATTTATTCATTAATAGGCTGTCAGCATTTGTTGTTGTTCGCCCCACCAATGACCTTGAATCGACATCATTGGAGGGTCTGCAGTCACAGCCAGGTCCAAATAATAGGTTCCCCTCCCTAAAGGACATCAGTGAACCAACTAGGTCTTTGACATAAACCTATAATGTCACAGTTCCTATTGCTGAGACTACTTTATTAAAATTTCAGATTTGTTCAAATTTATGTTTCTCAGTGGCCGGAGCAGGATTTGAACTCATGTCACTGGATCTGTAACTGAAAACTCAGGCAGCTGGTGCAATAATTTAACATTACGATTGTACTTTTCAACAGCAGCACTCTGCTCCCTAGAGGGCTAACCTTTCAAGTCAGTCAGGTCCTGTCTCCGATGAGAAATCTTCACATGGCTACAACAAAAGCTCTAGTTTAATGGGCTGGTACAGGAGCTCAGCGGTCAATAATCAGTAGTGGAAGCATTTTGATTCACATAGTTACCAGCAAATTGATCTCATCAGTGCTTGCTGCTCCTTCCCTGCACAGTGTACCACTTAACACTGAGATCTCTCGCCCAAGTCTCACCATTCAATTCTCCTGCAAATCAGAAAAGGCTCATTGCAAGTGATTCTCCCTCTCTGACATCACTGCTTCTACCACAAGTCTCTGCCTCAGGAGGGGCCGAAGGTGAGTGCAGAACAAGCAAGTAGGAAATGGTGAAGAAGGAAATAATCTTCAGATGTAATTATCACCAGGACAAGATGGCAACGATGAAATGTGGCTCCAAACCTCACACGAAGGAGAGCCACAACCAGGTGACCAGGATTCAAAACAAGAATGATCATTATTAACCAATTAAATAAACATTTTCAATTATCCCCTCAAAAATGGGTGCGATTTGATAAAAAAATAGTGCACTCACAATACTGCTTTTCAAGAACAGACAAATCCAAGCACATGTATAAAACAAAAATTTTGAAAATAAATACCCTCATGTCTCACTGCCTTACGCACGGGTTTACAAGACCTGATCCCACTTGGCAGGGTCAGGGGTCGAAGCAGTTCCCATCACATGACATGGGTGACTAGAGAGGTCAAGAATCAAGATATGTACTAACTGGCAATGAAACAACAAAATTCTTACTTGCTGCAACTTAACAGGCTTGTTAACGCAATAACACACACAAATAAATATATAATAATCAATACTAGCCATAATACTAGACAACCATAATAATGCAAAACCAAAGTCCATCGGACAATCAAAGACACGGTCTGTAGCAGATCATAGTTGCTGAGGTAGTAGTTACTGTTGTACAGTGGTTTAGTTTATGATTGCATATGTACCTAGATACAGTGAAAAGCTTATGTTTTCATACTATCCAGTCAAGAAAATGACTGTACATGAATACATTCAGGCCATTCATAGTGCTGAGGTAAAGGATGAAGGGTACAACAATATACAAGAGTATAAAATAATTCAAGAGTAGAGTCTTATGGTTGCTGGAAAGAAGACCTGGACCTGGTGAACCGCAGTTGAGTGTGTGGCCAGGGTGGTGTGGATCTTTGATGATGTTGGCTGCCTTTTTGAGGCAGCACCTCCTGTAGATCCCTTCAATGATGGAGAGGTCAGTAACTGTGATGGGCTGGGCAGTGTCAACCAAACTGCAGCTCCTTCGTTCCTGGGCGTTCGAGCAGCCGAACCAGGCCGTGATGCAACCAGTCGGCATGCACTATATCGTGCACCTGTAGAGGTTCGATGGATGACTCTAGCCTGGGGCAGCTGGTTGCGCAGCACAAGTGGCCTTCCTGCCTGAGAGGCTGTAATGCCAGCTGAACTCTTCCTGGTAACTTCAGCTTATATGAAGGAGATAAATGCTTAACACTTTGTGCATGCAGAGAGTGGTGGACACACCCCTCCCCACCATTGAAAGCATGTACCTGAGGCAGTGCCACAAGGCAGCGGCATCTATCATCAAGGATCCCCACCATCCAAGCTATGCCCTGTTCTCACTGCTACCATCGGGCAGAAGGTGCAGACGTCTGAAGTCACACACCATCAGGTTCAGGAACAACTATTTTCCTATAACGATCAGATTCTTGAACTCATCTGTATAACCCTGATCCTACCTTGACAATGGAACACAATGGATCACCTTTTGCATTATCATGGACATGTTCATTTTTTCCAATAGTCTTTTGCATTAATGTCTTGGGGTTTTTTTGCAGTCTTTCACCTTTTAGGAATTTTATGTAAAATTTATATATAATTTGCTTCTGAGTATTTGAGTCTACAGTGCATTCAGAAAGTATTCAAAACCCTTCACCTTTTCCACATTTTGTTACATTACAGCCTTATTTTAAAATGGATTAAATTCTTTTTTTTAATCATCAATCTACACACAATACCCCAGAATGAAGAAGCGATAACAGATGTTTAGAAATTTTTGCAAACTAATTATAAAAAAATAACTGAAATATCACATAAGTATTCAGACCTTTGCTATGACACTCAAAATTGAGCTTATGTTCAACCTGTTTCCATTGATTATCCTTGAGATGTTTCTACAACTTGATTGGAGTCCACCAGTTGTAAATTAAATTGATTGGACATGATTTGGAAAGGCACACACCTGTCCATACAAAGTCCCACAGTTGACAGTACATGTCAGAGCAAAAACCAAGCCATGAAGATGAAGGAATTGTCCGTAGACCTCTGGGACAGGATTGTATCGAAACACAGATCTGGGGAAGGGTATAAAACAGTTTCTGCAGCATTGCAGGTCCCGAAGAGCACAGGGCCTCTGTCATTAATAACCATATAACCATATAACAACTACAGCACGGAAACAGGCCCGTTCGGCCCTAAATGAAAGAACTTTGGAACCATCAGGACTCTTCATAGAGCTGGCTGCCTGGCCAAACTGAGCAATCGAGGTAGAAGGGCCTTGGTCAGGGAGGTGACCAAGAACTCGATGGTCACTCTGACAGAGTTCCTGGGAGAACCTTCCAGAAGAACAACTATATCTGCAGCACTCCACCAATCAGGCTTTTATGGTAGAGTGGCCAGACCTCACTCAATCACTCCTCAATAAAAGGCACAGGACAGCCCGCTTGGAGTTTGTCAAAAGGCACCTAAAGGATTCTCAGAGAATGAGAAACCAGATTCTCTGGTCTGATGAAACCAAGATTGAACTCTTTGGACTGATCTGGAGAAAACCAGGCACTGCTCTTTCTTTTTAATTACTTTGCAAAAATTTCTAAACACCTATTTTCGCTTTTTTATTATGGGATAATGTGTGTAGATTGATGATTTTAAAAAAAAGAATTTAATCCATTCTAAAATAAGGCTGTAACGTAACAAAATGTGGAAAAGGTGAAGGGGTCTGAATACTTTCTGAATGCACTGTATGTGCATGTGAAGCTGCTGCAAGCATGATTTTCAATGGACCTGTACCTCATCATCGAAGGTAGACGCAAAATGCTGGAGTAACTCAGCGGGACAGGCACCGTCTCTGGAGAGAAGGAATGGGTGACGTTTTGGGTCTTGACCCTTCTTCAGACCCTGTCTACCTTCGATTTAAACCAGCATCTGCGGTTCTTTCTTACACATTTTGTACCTCATCATCCTTTTGGAAGTGATAATAAACTCAACATGACTTGAGTTTGAGCTCGAGCTATATCATCCCTGACCTTTAACCCAAGCCCTGGCCTAACCCAGTGAGAGCAGCCTCACTGCCAGACTCCGCTCTCGGCCTCTGACAGTGCACTGAAGTTTTGCAAAGGAGCCGGAGGTAGATATTTTTTGGCCAGCAAGTTGGGATCTGGAACATAGTGGTTTCAAATTCAATTGGATATGTGCTTAATATCTGGAAAAAAAATTACGAAGACAATGGTGAGTGGGCAATGGAGAGGAACTAATTGGAAAACTTATTCAAAGAAATAGCATAGGCCATGGACTCATTTGTTGGCTGTGATTGCTTCAACTACAGCACTTAAATCTAGAGTACAGAATGTTCCCGTTGAAAGTATTAAAGATCTTTTTTCAAAATCTTAACATATAATTTAACATTCTAAATTGCATTCAATTTGAGGCACTGAAGAGGCCTTCTGCTCCAACTTGTCCCATTATGTTCCATCTGAGACTCTTTGCACCTGTCTTCATTTAATTCCACCAATAAATCCTTATGCTGATTCCTCCTTGTTGCCTTTAATCATCCTCCCCATGTGTGCATCATCAGCATTTAGCTTTAACCACTGCACGTGGTAGCAAGTTCAAAACAGTAACTGCTCTCTGGATGGAGATGTTTTCTTGAATCACTGTTGCATTTACCACAGTCTCTTGGATATTTACTGACCTTTGTTTTAGGTGTTCCTGAGTGGAAACATTTCCATATCACTATTATAAGGGACTTGTGCTCTATAAATGCCGTGCCGTATACTCTCTCGTGGTCAAGAAATAAATGATACAGACACCGAATAGACATCAATCTCCCTCAGAATAGTGAGACACAGGCTGGGTCCACACATAACATGGTTATGAAGACAGTTCCTACAAACTGAATAGTCAGCAAACATTATTCTACATGCTTAAGTGTGACTTGAACCATTCAGGAACACATAAGAAGCAGGAGTGGGCCATTCGGCCCTTCAAACCTGCTCTCCATTCATTATTCAAGGCTCATCCATGTCAGCCCATTTTCTAGCTATTCCAATAACCCTTGATACTCTTAACTTGTGAGGGCGTTTTTCCTGTGCTGCCTGCCTACTCCTCCTCACCCGCCGGGCAGTCCCTCACTCCCTCTCCATCTGCCCCTGCTTTAGACCACTTCTTTTTATGTGATATCCTCGGAGTGGTGAATGTGCCACTGGAGGTCTGGCCTCTCTCTGCTGCAGCTCCAGAACAGAAGCTGCTGTGTCAGCCGGTGACACTTGCTGCACCTGCTGCACCTGGATCTGCTCGAATATTAGGTGGATCTGTGAGCTCTCCCGTGAAACAGGATAAGGTCATAAGTGAATTAGGCCATTCGGCCCATCAATTCTACTCTGCCATTCAATGATGGCTAATCTATCTCTCCCTCAAAACCCCATTCTCCTGCCTTCTCCCCATAACCCCTGACACCCATAGTAATCAAGCTGAGCTGCCCAGCCACACTTTGCCCTCACTAATAACCTATAAACTAAAATACTGACAGAAAATACTTTTGTCTTGCACCAACTTCTTACTGTCGAATTGAACCCAAATGCTGAGATACTCCTGTGGATTCCACTCACCATCACCCCTCCCTCATTCACCAGCACCTGCATACTGATGACCCCAGCACTCAAAAGAACATTACATAGAACATAGAACAGTACAGCACAGGAACAGGCCCGTCGGCCCACAATGTCTGTGCCGAACATGATGCCATGTTAAACTAATTTCTTCTGCCTGAATATGATCCACATCCCTCCATTCCCTGCATATCCATGTGCCTATCCAGAATTCTCTTTAAAGTCACCATCGTATCCGCCTCCATCTCCAAGTCTCCATACAGCCTCTTTAACACTCCAGCTACCGTTCAAGCACCACTTGACCGAGTCTTCCGATTCAGATGAGAGTGCGTGTCACCTTTGGAAGGTCACACCGGTGTACCTGACCTCATTGGCACGCCGCGATTTCTGCCAGGGAGCGGTGAAGACAAGGACAACGAATGAGTGATTTCTCAGCCGTGCCAACCTCAAGATCGAGCAATTGTTTATTCTAATTTAATTTTGTTGGCCTGGATGTTTAAGAGAATGTCTTGGTGCTGCTTCAATGATGGGTAACTTAAAAAAGAGCACCTGTTACTGTTAACAGTTTGAAATATTGCAGATAAAATAGGACAGAGAATTAAAGCTGTGATCAAGCCTCAGACACACAAATGCAGCTCACAGGCACAGCACACGTGCACAGTTTGTTCTCTCCAGTAAGAGAACTAATGTAATGAAATATGATTCTTTATACACACACACCCATGAGGATGAAGATGCAGAATCACCAGTCTGGTCCCGATCTATGGGTTTCATGGTTAAATCGATGCGAGAATTTGCTCGGGACTGGCTTAATAGAAGTATAAAGAAATAGAGCTTGAAAGCTAATGCTTCCCTGTAGTGTACACGGCTGAAATGTTGTCTGCGGGAGACAGGGTGAGAACTGAGCGGGTGCCACACTGTCAGAGGGCCAGTACTGAGGGAGTGCCGCACTGTGGTAGGGGCAGTACTGAGGGAGTGCCGCACTGTGGTAGGGGCAGTACTGAGGGAGTGCCGCACTGTAGAAGAGGTGATACTGAGGGAGTGCTGCACTGTAGGAGGAGCAGTACTGAGGGAGTGCCGTACTGTAGGAGGGGTGATACTGAGGGAGTGCCGCACTGTGGTAGGGGCAGTACTGAGGGAGTGCCGCACTGTGGTAGGGGCAGTACTGAGGGAGTGCCGCACTGTGGTAGGGGCAGTACTGAGGGAGTGCCGTACTGTAGGAGGGGCGATACTGAGGGAGTGCTGCACTGTAGGAGGGGCAGTACTGAGGGAGTGCCGTACTGTAGGAGGGGTGATACCGAGGGAGTGCCGCACTGTGGTTGGGGCAGTACTGAGGGAGCGTGCCCCTGTCAATCTGCAGAATGAATAGCATCTGAGACCAGTTAGAACCAGCTTCAGTTAGACAGATTCAATGTAGGAAGCGCAAGACCATGTTCTTTGCAATCCCTCAATAGGCCCACGGTCAGGGATGACTACCTGCATGTGCTGTGGATCTGGTTCACTGGACCCATGGGCTGGTGGATCGGCAAGCTCCAGCAGTGGCTGGGCCAGTGGCTGCCATGTGCCCTCTTGCTGGCAGCAGGGACCTGGTCACCAGGTGTAAGGTGTCTTCAGGTTTGCTGCACGTGGCTCTCCTGAGCCAGGACATTGCCTGAGCCACCTGCCATTTCTCCAGAGATTCACAATGGAGGGTGTCTGATGCACAAGTCCTCAGACACCTGGGAGAGAGCACTGGATGACATGGGGGAGAGAGTACTGCATAACACCCAGGGGGAGAGCTGCGGGTGTCACTGGGTGGAGAGAGCACTGGGTGACACTGGGTGGGGAGGGCACTGGGTGACACTGGGTGGGGAGAGCACTGGGTGGCATTCTGGGGAGAGCATGCCCAGCATGCTGTTCTGAGGGATGCCCACAGTGACAGACATGGCTTGCTCCTGGAAGATCATCAGCTCTGAACGATGCACTCTGCTCTGCCGTAAACCCATTGGTCTTCCGGTGCAATGAGATATCCATAAGGGAATGCTGGCACCTGACACATTCTCGGCTCCTGGAGTATGTGCTGAAACACCGAAGCTTGGTGCAGCCAAAGCAAAAGCTTTTGGAGGCAGGACTTCAGTCTAAGGTCCTGCCACGAATAGACATCGAAGGACTGGCCCTGTGTAACATCCCTCCAGACACTCAGAGGGTGCATTGTTCAAACAGGCCACTGAGCATTGTTGCACTGTACACAAAATGAATTAACTAGAAGACACTGTGAATGTAAAGGAAACCATCCAATGTGTTATATTTCCTGTATCCATTTTATATGAATAAAGATTAATTTTGAAATGAAAAAAAATGTCCAACATGCCTAGAATGAATTGTAAAAGCTCCATAAAAAGCTATGAAGAAGTCTAAAGAATGGGTCTGAAGAAGGGTCTCGACCCTAAATGTTACATCCATGTTCTCTAGCGATTGCTGCCTGACCTGCTGAGTCACTCCATCACTTTGTGTCCTTTTGTGTATTCACCAGCATCTGCAGTTCCATGTTTCGAATTTAACTGTACCTTAATTGGTACATGTGACAATAAACTGACCTTGAAACCTTGAAAGCTACATCTTGCCCACCCTAAAACAGATAATGGAGACACAAGAAACTGCAGATACTGGAATCTTGAGCAAAACACAATGAGCTGGAGTCTCAGTCTGAAGAAAGGTCCCAACCAAAAATGTCATGTGCTCATTCCCTCCACAGATGCTGCACTGAG